>NC_034196.2:46064919-46142419 GCF_002021735.2 Oncorhynchus kisutch | reverse complement strand
TGCTATTTGGCCCTACACAGAGAGTACACAGCGGCAGAATACCTGACCACTGTGACTGACCCAAAATTAAGGAAAGCCTTGACTATGTACAGACTCAGTGAGCATAGCCTTGCTATTGAGAAAGGCCGCCGTAGGCAGACATGGCTCTCAAGAGAAGACAGGCTCACTGCCCACAAAATGAGGTGGAAACTGAGCTGCACTTCCTAACCTCCTGCCCAATGTATGACCATATTAGAGAGACATATTTCCCTCAGATTACACAGATCCACAAAGAATTCGAAAACAAATCCAATTTTGAAAAACTCCCATATCTACTGGGTGAAATTCCACAGTGTGCCATCACAGCAGCAAGATTTGTGACCTGTTGCCACGAGAAAAGGGCAACCAGTGAAGAACAAACACCATTGTAAATACAACCCATATTTATGCTTATTTATTTTATCTTGTGTCCTTTAGCCATTTGTACATTGTTAGAACACTGTATATATATAATATGACATTTGTAATGTCTTTACTGTTTTGAAACTTCTGTATGTGTAATGTTTACTGTTAATTTTTGTTGTTTTTCACTTTATATATTCACTTTGTATGTTGTCTACCTCACTTGCTTTGGCAATGTTAACACATGTTTCCCATGCCAATAAAGCCCTTGAATTGAATTGAGTTGAATTGAGAGAGAGAGAGAGAGAGAGAGAGAGAGAGAGAGAGAGAGAGAGAGAGAGAGAGAGACAGACAGACAGACAGACAGACAGAGAAAGCAGCTGTGTTCTATTCTCTATATCTTCTCTGTTTGGGCCGTTTTCTTAACGGGCTAAGGTTTAAACAGGGGACATATTCACCTGTTTTACACTTCTCTTGTCTGTTACTTGACTTACACCAGACAGGATCCTATACCCGACACATTCCTGATCAAAACCTGGCCACGTCTAATGGTGCTTTTCAATCAGGTTGTTGTATTGCCAGACCTGCCAGTTCGTTCAGATCCCATATCACATTCTCCTTTTGCGATGGCTTGCCGTGATGCGGAGCATTGCTTTGTATCCTTTTTTGCCAAATACCAGATATCTATAGTGTATTACAATATCTCTTTGGTTTGACTTGTCATTGAATAATTGACACTTTAAATGTTATTGCGCTCTCATAGCTTACTGTGATTTCACTGAGAAATTAGGAAAACAAATAGCTTGTATTTTCTGGATAGTTTTATTGATCCATGGCCTAGTAACACTGTCTGGTTTTATTGTTCCATGGCCTAGTAACACTGTCTGGTTTAATTGTTCCATGGCCTAGTAACACTGTCTGGTTTTTATTGTTCCATGGTCTAGTAACACACTGTCTGGTTTTTATTGTTCCATGGCCTAGTAACACACTGTCTGGTTTTATTGTTCCATGGCCTAGTAACACTGTCTGGTTTTATTGTTCCATGGCCTAGTAACACTGTCTGGTTTTTATTGTTCCATGGCCTAGTAACACACTGTCTGGTTTTATTGTTCCATGGCCTAGTAACTCTGTCTGGTTTTATTGTTCCATGGCCTAGTAACACTGTGTCTGGTTTTATTGTTCCATGGCCTAGTAACACTGTCTGGTTTTATTGTTCCATGGCCTAGTAACACGGTGTCTGGTTTTATTGTTCCATGGCCTAGTAACACTGTCTGGTTTTATTGTTCCATGGCCTAGTAACACTGTGTCTGGTTTTATTCTTCCATGGCCTAGTAACACGGTGTCTGGTTTTATTGTTCCATGGCCTAGTAACACACTGTCTGGTTTTATTGTTCCATGGCCTTGTAACTGTCTGGTTTTATTGTTCCATGGCCTTGTAACACTGTCTGGTTTTATTGTTCCATGGCCTAGTAACACTGTCTGGTTTTATTGTTCCATGGCCTAGTAACACTGTGTCTGGTTTTATTGTTCCATGGCCTAGTAACACTGTCTGGTTTTATTGTTCCATGGCCTAGTAACACTGTCTGGTTTTATTGTTCCATGGCCTAGTAACACTGTCTGGTTTTATTGTTCCATGGCCTAGTAACACGGTGTCTGGTTTTATTGTTCCATGGCCTAGTAACACGGTGTCTGGTTTTATTGTTCCATGGCCTAGTAACACTGTGTCTGGTTTTATTGTTCCATAGCGCATGACCTGTTACCAGGTCGTCAGCACATTGTGTCGTATTGATCTGTTTAAAGTGGTGTGGAAAATATGGACGTAGGTATTTGGAGATCCCACAGTTATTAATCTGCTATAGAGACCCCACAGTTATTAATCTGCTATAGAGACCCCAGTTATTAATCTGCTATAGAGACCCCACAGTTATTAATCTGCTATAGAGACCCCAGTTATTAATCTGCTATAGAGACCCCCCAGTTATTAATCTGCTATAGAGACCCCACAGTTATTAATCTGCTATAGAGACCCCCCAGTTATTAATCTGCTATAGAGACCCCACAGTTATTAATCTGCTATAGAGACCCCACAGTTATTAATCTGCTATAGAGACCCCACAGTTATTAATCTGCTATAGAGACCCCACAGTTATTAATCTGCTATAGAGACCCCACAGCTATTAATCTGCTATGTAGATCCCACAACTAATTCATTTCCTACGTAGATCCCACAACTAATTCATTTCCTGTGTAGATCCCACAACTAATTCATTTCCTGTGTAGATCCCACAACTAATTATTTTCCTATGTAGATCCCACAGCTAATTCATTTCCTGTGTAGATCCCCACAGCTAATTCATTTCCTGTGTAGATCCCCACAGCTAATTCATTTCCTGTGTAGATCCCACAGCTAATTCATTTCCTGTGTAGATCCCACAACTAATTCATCTGCTATTCTACATCAGTTTCAGATGGTTCTGAGTGAATTGAGTGCCTGTCAGTGACTGGCATAACAAGAGGAAAACGTCTGATGCACAAACACTTTTAGAAATGGCACCTTGTGTATTCTACTATTTGAACTCTCAACATTAAGATGAGACGCCGACAGTGTTCCTATTTTATCTTTTAAAGGCAACCGTTTATGTTGCTTATGCCCAGAGTTGTACATCAACTACCTGACACGGACATCTTCTATGAAAGGAATGATAATTCCCAACTACTCTCTCCCTAGTTCCTAGCAGTGTAGTATAAACCTCTCCCTAGCTCCTAGCAGTGTAGTATAAACCTCTCCCTAGTTCCTAGTAGTGTAGTATAAACCTCTCCTTAGTTCCTAGCGGTGTAGTATAAACCTCTCCCTAGTTCCTAGTAGTGTAGTATAAACCTCTCCCTCGCTCCTAGTAGTGTAGTATAAACCTCTCCCTAGCTCCTAGTAGTGTAGTTTAAACCTCTCCCTAGCTCCTAACAGTGTAGCATAAACCTCTCCCTAGCTCCTAGTAGTGTAGTATAAACCTCTCCCTAGCTCCTAGTAGTGTAGTATAAACCTCTCCCTAGCTCCTAGTAGTGTAGTATAAACCTCTCCCTAGTTCCTAACAGTGTAGTATGAACCTCTCCCTAGCTCCTAGTAGTGTAGTATAAACCTCTACCTAGCTCCTAACAGTGTAGTTTAAACCTCTCCCTAGTTCCTAGCAGTGTAGTATAAACCTCAACCTAGCTCCTAACAGTGTAGTATAAACCTCTCCCTAGCTGGAAGGTTGTTAGTGACACCTTAGACCTAACAAGGCAGTTTCCCTGGAACTCTCAGCCTCCTCGCCAGAAGGTTCAGGTGCAGCCAGCCAGCCAGCCAGACAGCCGAGGCAGCACCACACTTCTGCTGCTGTACATCACCTGCCTGCCACACTGACAGCTCATATAAACGGTGGGTCGTTCACAGTTACCTCCTTCTACACCATATAGGCAGGAACTCACAAATACTGACACCAATTACTCAGCTCAAACCTCCGCTGTCTATCGCCTATCCTTTCATCATCAAATCAGATATTGGCGTGCTTATTTGTGTAATGTGTTCAGGGCAGAACGTCTTTAACATGTCTTGACCAGACAGGGTAGGGTCTGTATGAAGGATCTGGTTCAGGGTATGAAAAGAAAACGCAGAATATTACTTTTAGGTACAAAGGCAGAGCGACAGATGGAGAAGGGGAGAGTCGAGTGCTTGAGAGGTGCCGTAACAAAAAGAAAGTGAACCTAAGAGGAGGGTGACCTTAAGGGGCTCTGAGGTACCGGAACGCATTCAAAAATAAATCTCCTTTTATAATACACATTGCATGCATTATCATCACATTATCATATTGGCATAGAGCAGTAGAGGGAGGCGCTAGCAGAAGTTGCACCACATTGGTAAAAAAAATATATATATACATTTTTGCCTTTTTTTAAATGCATTTCATTCAATTCTACATCCGTTTAATAAATGACTGGAGGTTTTAGCAGAAACTTTCTTAATACCTCACAAATCTGAGATAAATATAAACAACCTTGTCTTGAAGCCATCAACAGCCGAGGCCTCGGTGTTCAGAGAAAGTTGTACAGTATCAGGACGGAAATTATAATCCTAAAATATCTTCCCCTTTTCACTGATTCACCCAATGAGGAGCAGCTCTCCGGCGATTGGCCGATCCACTCGTGCCAAAAGCTTCTCTCTCTTCTTTTACTTTGTTTTACTTTGTAACTGCACTGGCGGTGCTGGAAACACTGTGGGAAACACTGTGGGAAGCACTGTGGGAAGCACTGTGGGAAACACTGTGGGAAGCACTGTGGGAAACACTGTGGGAAGCACTGTGGGAAACACTGTGGGAAGCACTGTGGGAAGCACTGTGGGAAGCACTGTGGGAAGCACTGTGGGAAACACTGTGGGAAACACTGTGGGAAACACTGTGGGAAACACTGTGGGAAACACTGTGGGAAACACTGTGGGAAGCACTGTGGGAAACACTGTGGGAAACACTGTGGGAAGCACTGTGGGAAACACTGTGGGAAACACTGTGGGAAACACTGTGGGAAGCACTGTGGGAAACACTGTGGGAAACACTGTGGGAAACACTGTGGGAAACACTGTGGGAAGCACTGTGGGAAACACTGTGGGAAGCACTGTGGGAAACACTGTGGGAAACACTGTGGGAAACACTGTGGGAAACACTGTGGGAAACACTGTGGGAAACACTGTGGGAAGCACTGTGGGAAACACTGTGGGAAACACTGTGGGAAGCACTGTGGGAAACACTGTGGGAAACACTGTGGGAAACACTGTGGGAAGCACTGTGGGAAACACTGTGGGAAACACTGTGGGAAACACTGTGGGAAGCACTGTGGGAAACACTGTGGGAAACACTGTGGGAAACACTGTGGGAAACACTGTGGGAAGCACTGTGGGAAACACTGTGGGAAACACTGTGGGAAACACTGTGGGAAACACTGTGGGAAACACTGTGGGAAGCACTGTGGGAAGCACTGTGGGAAACACTGTGGGAAGCACTGAATCTGCCTCACCCTGCGTCTCTTGATGAGATGCCACATATTCCCATGGAGGATCTGTGGCCGGGTCTTATTGAATGGGGGTCTTGTTGAATGGGGGTCTTATTGAATGGGGGTCTTGTTGAATGGGGGTCTTGTTGAATGGGGGTCTTGTTGAATGGGGGTCTTGTTGAATGGGGGTCTTGTTGAATGGGGGTCTTGTTGAATGGGGGTCTTGTTGAAGAAGGGAAGGAGGATGTTCTCAACGTATTTCCTATCACTCTCAACTCTCAACTCATACTAGGATACTGAATATATTCAGACAGTCGTTTCATCCGTAATATTGTATTAGCATTACATTTGACTCTCTGACCTTGTTTATAGCCTCTGGGATTGAAATGATGCGATGCCGTGTCGGATCTAGTTCATGAAACATGTTGGAGACACGAGAATGTCAGTTGATGACATTTTGTTGAGATGATGTTACAACGTGAGCCACCCGTTGTCACTTTTGAACTTTTGATTCGATTATTTTTCTTGGAAACAAACTGGATGTAAAAGATTATCCCAGAATATGCTCTTTTCACGTAAACAGAAACATCCTACTCTACATCCTGCTCTGGATTATTTTTGTTTATAAAAACACTTTGTTAGAGATTTGACGGAACAATGGATTTAACTGTTCAACTGCTTTTGTACTGTTGTATGCTGTTGTTGTTTTGTTGTTTTTCAACCAAAGGTTTGCTTCAAATTCCTGCCGATGTTAGTCAAGGTAATTGAGGTAATATGTACATGTAGGTAGAGTTATTAAAGGGACTATGCATAGATAATAAACACAGATTAGCAGCAGTGTAAAAAAAGAGGGCGAGGGTCAATGCAAATCGTTCGGGTAGCCATTTTGATTAGCTGTTCAGGAGTCTTACGGCTTGGGGGGTAGAAGCTGTTAAGAAAGCATTTTGAACCTAGACTTGGCGCTCCGGTACCACCACTTGCCGTGCGGTAGCAGAGAAAACTATGCCCAGGATGGCTGGAGTTTTTGGATATTTTTAGGGCCTTCCTCTGACACCGCCTGGTATCTGGATGGCAGGAAGCTTGGCCCCAGTGGTTTACTTATTAGCAGTACACACTACCCTCTATAGAACCTTGCGGTCGTAGTCTGAGCAGTTGCCATACCAGGCCATACCATTCAACCAGTCTGGATGCTCTCAATGTTGCAGCTGTAGAACCTTATGAGGATCTTAGGACCCATGAGAAATCTCAGTCTCCTGAGGGGGAATAGGCCATCTTCACGACTGTTTTGGTGTGTTTGGACCATGACAGTTTGTGGACACCAAGGAGATTGTAGCTCCCAACCAGCTCCACTACAGCCCGTCGATGAGAATGGGGACGTGCTCAGCCATCCTTTTCCTGTAGTCCACGATCAAATCTGTTGTCTTGATCACGTTGATCAAGTCGGTGATCAGGCCTACCACTGTTGTGTCGTCGGAAAACTTGATGATGGTGTTGGAGTTGTGCCTGGCCATGCAGTTGTGGGTGAACAGGGAGTACAGGAGGGGACTAAGCACCCACCCCTGAGGGGCCACCGTGTTGAGGATCAGCGTGGCAGATGTGTTGTTGCCTACCCTTACCACCTGGGGGCAGCCCGTCAGGAAGTTCAGGATCAGGTTGCAGAGGGAGGTGTTTAGTCCCAGGGTCCTTAGCTTAGTGATGAGCTTTGTGGGCACTATGGTGTTGAAAGCTGAGCTGTAGTCAAATGAACAGCATTCTCACGTTGGTGTTTATTTTGTCCAGGTGGGAAAGGGCTGTGTGGAGTACAATAGAGATTGCATCATCTGTGCATGCTCGGAGTACCCGTCCTGGTAATCCATCTGGTCTTTTTAATGGTGTTGCTTACATCAGCTACGGAGAGCGTGATCGCACAGTCGTCCGGAACAGCTGGTGCTCTCATGCATGCTTCAGTGTTGCTTGCCTCAAAGCATGCATAGAAGTCATTAAGCTTGTCTGGTAGGCTCGTGTCACTTGGCAGCTCGTGGCTGCTCTTCCCTTTGTAGTTCGTAATAGTTTGCAAGCCTTGCCATGTCAGAGAAGCGTCGGGGCTGGTGGACTAGGACACAATCTTAGTCCTGTATTGAGGCTTTGCCTGTTTAATGGTTCGTGGGAGGGCATAGCGGGATTTCTTAAAAGCGTATGGGTCCCACTCCTTGAAAGCTCTACCCTTTAGCTCAGTGCTGCCTGTAATCCATGGCTTCTGGTTGGGGTATGTACGTACGGTCACTGTGGGTACGATGTCATCGATGCACTTATTGATGAAGCCGGTGACTGAGGTTATACTCGTCATCAGAGGAATCCCGGAACATATTCCAGTCTGACTGCAAAACAGTCCTGTAGTTTAGCATCTGTATCATCTGACCACTTCTGTATTCATCAAGTCACTGGTATTTCCTGCTTTAGTTTTAGCTTGTAAGCAGGAATCAGGAGGATAGAATTATGATCAGATTCGCCAATTGGAAGGCGAGGGAGAGCTTTGTACGTGTCTCTGTGTGGGGAGTAAATGTGGTCTAAAGTAATTTTTTCCTCTGGTCGCACATTTAACATGCTGGTAAAATGGATTTAATTTTGCCTGCATTTACAGTCCCCGGTCACTAGGAGCGCCGCCTCTGGATGAGCATTTTCCTGTTTGTTCATGGCCTTATACAGCTCATTGAGTGTGGTCTTAGTGCCAGCATCAGTCTATGGTGGTAAATATACAGCTCTGAAAAAATATAGATGAAAACTCTCTTGGTAAATAAAGTGGTCTACAGTTTATCATGAGATACTCTACCTCGGGCGAGCAAAACATCGAGACTTCCTTACTATTAGATTTTGTGCACCAGCTGTTTTTTTTACAAATATACACAGACCACCAACACTTGTCTTACCAGAGGCAGCTGTCCCTGTCTTTTTTATTTGATTAAAAAACATTTTTTTTATTGAATATTCGAAACATACAATATACTTGCAGCTGTTCTGATGGACAGAAAACCCAGCCTGCTGTATGTATCCATGTCGTCGTTCAGCCAAGACTCGCTGAAACATATTTGAGTTTCTAATGTCCTGTTGGTAGGAAAGTCTTAAACGGAGATCATCCAGTTTATTCTCCAGTGACATTGGCCAATAGAACAGATGGTAGAGGTGGGTTACCCAATCACCAACAAATTCCCACAAGGCACCTGGACCTGCGTCCCCTGTATCGGCATCTGTCCCCTGTATCGGATTTGGGCCTGGTCCGGTATCAGCAGTAAATCCTTCGCGTCCGGCTTCGCGTCCAGTTCAAGGTGAGTAATCACTTGACTGATGTCCAGAAGTTATTGTCGGTCGTAAGAGACGGTGGCAGAAACATTATGTACAAAATAAGTTACAAACAACGGGGAAAAAAACACACACAAAATACCATAATTGGTTAGGAGCCCGTAAAATGGCAGCCATCTGCCTCCGGCGCCATTTCAGATCGATCTGAAATGGAATAACATTCTGACAACCTGAGTTGAATAGTGCCACTTGTACAGTCAGGATTGTAATAGAACTACAGAGGACTATCAGACAATTATATATTTATATTATTATACAGTATATATATATACTACTATTATTCTAACATCACAGTAAAACAATGTCAATAGAATCACTGTTGATTGTCCTTCACATTATTACCTGTGGTCACCACGGAAACCAGACATGATTGATATCACACCACGTAATGCTGCAGACCCAACCAATCCCCTTCCTAGAACAAACCGCCATGCTTTTAGATATCAGATCTGCCTGTTTCACACTGCCCCCCCCCCCCATCTCAACGGAATTAGCATGTTCACTGAATGAATCAACAATTCATTGTACACAGTGTGAATTGTATATTGAATGTAGGTGTTAATGCATCACTCCTCAGAACACACAGGACTTGGCCTAATGAATAGCACACTGATGACATTGGTGGAAACAAGCGGATTGCTTGGATCAGCAATTATGCCTGTTGCTTGTTGACATGTGACTAAACTAAATTAATGGCCTCAGAGAGAGAAAGAGGGGTTGGGGGGGGTGGGGGGGGGTGGGGGGGGGTCCCAAATGGCACCCTATTCCCGATGTAGTGTTCACTGATTTTGACCACAGTTTATGGACCCTGGTAGGATGGACCAAAAGTAGTGTACTATATAGGGAATAGGGTGCCGTTTGGGACAAATAAAGAGAGAGAGTGTGTCCCTCACACTGACTGCCTCGTCCACAGTTGTGACATTGACATTGCTCCATATGCATCCATAAATCAACCATCCCTGTCATGTCCTTGTGCTTAATGCTATTGGAGATGCGTGGTTTGAAAAGCGTGGATGTTATGTCTGGATTAGGATCCAGAATTCCTAGAATAATCATTCCTTTTTCCATGTATACAAGACACGATGATGCTTTAGCTAACATGTCTTTGGTCCAAAAGAACAATAGAAGACATCCTATAAAGAGAAGAGAGGAAAAAACATTTGATATAATCTTTAAATCCGTTTCCAATCAAGAACAAAGAGTAAAACAATCAGATTTGGCGCTTTAAGCGGACGTGACCCTTCAGAATCTGCCCCTAGAAGTCCTGTGACCTCTTGGTTTAAATACAGGATTTGTCCCATACAGAAACCTAGACAGTGGTACCATAGGGCAGATATCTTCACATCTGCTTTTCACCAGGTGACAGAGCTACCTCTTCTCACCACCACCTCTCATCTACCTCTCTATGTCTGTCCCGTCCACATCTGTGGATACTGCATCTTGTTGATGTGGCCCTACAGTCATTATCCCCATAGAAAACACTGTGAACGTTGCTCCTATACCTCCCAGCCACTAGAGGTCGCCGTCCCCAGATGAAAAGTTTATGAATTGTATAACGCGTTAACGGCCGTGCGATCATGGAATAAAACACTGATTGACCTTTCAAATACCTTTAAACCAAAGCCCTGATTCATGGTGGAATGAATACAAGGACTTCTGAGGAAACAAACTGTGAAACTAGAACGTTCCACCTGGGTCGTTCCACGTCATTCCAGTCATTACCATGGTCTTTCATCTCAGATGGTTCTGAAATCCTTTCTGTAGTTAGAAACAGATCAGATTAGCATTCCTTCCAACGTTATTTAGTTGGAAATATAATTTGATCTCTGAGAAATTAAGATAATTGACTGCACCCAAATTGGCCATTTTATAGGATTCATGTAATATTCGATAAATATAGTACCGAACATCCGATTTGGACCAAACCTTTTCCTACCAAATGAGTTAAACACGAGGAATCCAAAGAAACGGCCAAAAGCTGCCAACAGACCCCACACCCCACCCCACCCCACCCCACACCCCACACCAATCCCACCCCACACCAATCTCACCACACACCCCACACCAATCCCTCCCCACACCAATCCCACCCCACACCAATCCCACCCCACACCAATCTCACTCCACACCCCACACCAATCCCACCTCACACCCCGCACCAATCTCACCCCACACCCCACACCAATCCCACCCCTGAGTATACAGTATCAGTTCTCTATGTTTGACAACTAGTATGGAGCTGTGGCTTGGAGTATTGTGTCTTTCTATGTTAATGTATTCTCAGTGAATTTGGTGATGTTTTTCCCCATTATTCAGAGAAATTAGTCTTTGAAGTTGTTAGGTTTATGTCCCATCCTACATCCTGATCTTACCATGTTCTGAACACTAGATGGTGCTGTTCCTGCTATTAGGTGATTTAAAAAAAATGTGTTTATTGTAAACCACACAGAGTAACGTAGTGGACTGGACCATCTTTCACTGAGCATTTGGATTGCAGCCTAAACTGTGCACCGTTGCAATTTCTTTACCCAAAAGCCTTTGCGACATGAAAGACTGGGTTTAATGAAACAGTAATGCAATGCATGTAAATACGAATGCATGAAACTATGATTCATGATGCTGAAGCCATACTGATTAATTGCAATGCAGATATATTTAGCATTTCTCAAGTAATATTTAAGTGCTGTTACACCATTGGCCAAGAAACAGACTCAGTCTGCAGCTTCAGTGTAAAAGTTTACTTTGCACTCAGAAACCAAATGACTGACATATTGACTGACATAATGAATGACATAATGACTGGCATATTAACTGACATAATGAATGACATAATGACTGGCATATTAACTGACATATGACTGGCATATTGACTGACATAATGACTGGCATATTGACTGACATAATGACTGACATAATGACTGGCATATTAACTGACATATTGACTAATATATTGACTGAAATATTGACTGGCATATCGACTGACATGACTGATATTTTGACTGACATAATGACTGACATAATGACCGGCATAATGACTGATATTTTGTCTGACGTATTGACTGACATATTGACTGACATAATGACCGACATAATGACCGACATAATGACTGGCATAATGACTGGCATAATGACTGGCATAATGACTGGCATAACCACTGACATATTGACTGACATATTGACTGACATAATGACCGACATAATGACTGGCATAATGACTGGCATAACCACTGACATATTGACTGACATATTGACCGACATAATGACCGACATAATGACTGGCATAATGACTGGCATAACCACTGACATAATCACTGACATAATCACCGACATGATGACTGACATAATGACTGGCATATTAACTGACATAATGACTGGCATATTAACTGACATATTGACTGACATAATGACCGACATAATGACTGGCATAATGACTGGCATAACCACTGACATAATCACTGACATAATCACCGACATGATGACTGACATAATGACTGGCATATTAACTGACATATTGACTGACATAATGACTGACATAATGACTGATATTTTGTCTGACGTTTGACTGACATAATGACCAACATAATGACTGACATAATGACTGGCATAACCACTGACATAATCACTGACATAATCACAGACATGATGACTGACATAATGACTGGCATATTGACTGACATAATGACCGACATAATCACTGACATAATCACCGGCATATTAACTGACATAATGACTGGCATATTAACTGACATAATGACTGGCATATTAACTGACATATTGACTGACATAATGACTGACATAATGACTGATATTTTGTCTGACGTATTGACTGACATAATGACCAACATATTGACTGACATAATGACTAACATAACCACTGACATAACCACTGACATAACCACTGACATATTGACTGACATAATGACTGGCATAATGACTGGCATATTGACTGGCATAATGACTGACAATGACAAAAATTGACTGACATGTTTACTAATATATTGACATATTTCTATAACAGCAGATAATGTGCTGAGAGAAACAATACTCTTCCAATATATTTAATTCGATATCACTCACTAAAGAGGATTACACTGCCTGAAGAGGATTACACTGACTGAAGAGGATTACATTGACTGAAGAGGATTACACTGCCTGAAGAGTATTACACTGACTGAAGAGGATTACACTGACTGAAGAGGATTACACTGACTGAAGAGGATTACACTCACTAAAGAGGATTACACTGCCTGAAGAGGATTACACTGACTGAAGAGGATTACACTGCCTGAAGAGGATTACACTGACTGAAGAGGATTACACTGACTGAAGAGGATTACACTGACTGAAGATGATTACACTGTCTGAAGAGGATTACACTGACTGAAGAGGATTACACTGACTGAAGAGGATTACACTGCCTGAAGAGTATTACACTGACTGAAGAGGATTCCACTGACTGAAGATGATTACTCTGACTGAAGAGGATTACACTGACTGAAGAGGATTACACTGACTGAAGATGATTACTCTGACTGAAGAGGATTACACTGACTGAAGAGGATTACACTGCCTGAAGAGGATTACATTGACTGAAGACATTACACTGACTGAAGAGGATTACACTGCCTGAAGAGGATTACACTGACTGAAGAGGATTACACTGCCCGAAGAGGATTACATTGACTGAAGAGGATTACACTGACTGAAGAGGATTACACTGACTGAAGAGGATTACACTGCCTGAAGAGGATTACACTGACTGAAGAGGATTACACTGTCTGAAGAGGATTACACTGCCTGAAGAGGATTACACTGACTGAAGAGGATTACACTGACTGAAGAGGATTACACTGACTGAAGAGGATTACACTGACTGAAGATGATTACACTGTCTGAAGAGGATTACACTGACTGAAGAGGATTACACTGACTGAAGAGGATTACACTGACTGAAGAGGATTACTCTGACCGAAGAGGATTACACTGACTGAAGAGGATTACACTGACTGAAGAGGATTACACTGACTGAAGAGGATTACACTGACTGAAGAGGATTACACTGACTGAAGACAGTACTCTGACTGAAGAGGATTACACTGACTGAAGACAGTACTCTGACTGAAGAGGATTACACTGACTCTGACTACCCACATCCATACCCACATCTATACCCACATCTATACCCACATCCATACCCACATCTATCCCCACATCTACACCTACATCCATACCCACATATATACCCACATCTATACCCACATCCATACTCACATATATACCCACATATACACCCACATCTATACCCACATCCGTACCCACATCTGTACCCACATCCGTACCCACATCTATACCCACATCCATACCCACATATATCCCCACATCTACACCTACATCTGTACCCTCATCCATACCCACATCTATACCCACATCCACATCCCACATCTATACCCATATCCGTACCCACATCCATACCCACATCCGTACCCACATCTATACCCACATCCACATCCAACATCTATACCCATATCCGTACCCACATCCGTACCCACATCCGTACCCACATCTGTACCCACATCCGTACCCACATCTATACCCACATCCATACCCACATATATCCCCACATCTACACCTACATCTGTACCCTAATCCATACCCACATCTATACCCACATCCCACATCTACATGTACGCCCACATCCATGCCCACATCCATGCCCACATCTACACCCACATCTATACCCACATCTACACCCACATCCATACCCACATCTATACCTACATCCATACCCACATCCATACCCACATCTGGGGCGGCAGCGTAGCCTAGTGGTTAGAGCATTGGGCAAGTAACCGGAAGGTTGTGAGTTCAAACCCCCGAGCTAACAAGGTACAAATCTGTCGTTCTGCCCCTGAACAGGCAGTTAACCCACTGTTCCCAGGCCGTCATTGAAAATAAGAATGTGTTCTTAACTGACTTGCCTGGTTAAATAAAGGTAAAATAAAAAAATAAAAATTAAATCTACACCTACATCCATACCCACATCTGCACCCACACATGGAGTCAGAGCCGGCCCTAAGTTACATTTTGTTGGGGGGCCCTAAGTTACATTTTGTTGGGGGGGGGGGGCCCTAAGTTAAATTTTGTTGGGGGGCCCTCCCACCTTGTGAGCAAAACGTTTTTATCAACCCCCTTCTTGACAGCAGAGAGAAGTTTTAAAGTTTATTCCTGCAATTTTATAAATTTTCCCATGGGGCAGAGAGAAAATGTTCCTGTTTTAAAGCAAGTTTCATGCAATTCTCCACATTTTGTCATGGGACTGTGACGTAGAAGCCCGTCACTGGCCGCGGACAGCATTTGGTCCTTTAACACATTCATCACTTCTCCCTGCTCCGTTATCAGATAAGGAAACAATGTGTGTCGAGTCCCTGCTCCATTATAAGATAAGGAAACAATGTGGGTCGAGTCCCTGCTCCATTATCAGATAAGGAAACAATGTGGGTCGAGTCCCTGCTCCATTATCAGATAAGGAAACAATGTGGGTCGAGTCCCTGCTCCGTTATCAGATAAGGAAACAATGTGGGTCGAGTCCCTGCTCCGTTATCAGATAAGGAAACAATGTGGGTCGAGTCCCTGCTCCATTATCAGATAAGGAAACAATGTGTGTCGAGTCCCTGCTCCATTATCAGATAAGGAAACAATGTGGGTCGAGTCCCTGCTCCATTATCAGATAAGGAAACAATGTGGTCGAGTCCCTGCTCCATTATCAGATAAGGAAACAATGTGGGTCGAGTCCCTGCTCCATTATCAGATAAGGAAACAATGTGGGTCGAGTCCCTGCTCCATTATCAGATAAGGAAACAATGTGGGTCGAGTCCCTGCTCCGTTATCAGATAAGGAAACAATGTGGGTCGAGTCCCTGCTCCATTATCAGATAAGGAAACAATGTGGGTTGAGTCCCTGCTCCGTTATCAGATAAGGAAACAATGTGGGTCGAGTCCCTGCTCCATTATAAGATAAGGAAACAATGTGGGTCGAGTCCCTGCTCCATTATCAGATAAGGAAACAATGTGGGTCGAGTCCCTGCTCCATTATCAGATAAGGAAACAATGTGGGTCGAGTCCCTGCTCCGTTATCAGATAAGGAAACAATGTGGGTCGAGTCCCTGCTCCATTATCAGATAAGGAAACAATGTGGGTCGAGTCCCTGCTCCGTTATCAGATAAGGAAACAATGTGGGTCGAGTCCCTGCTCCGTTATCAGATAAGGAAACAATGTGGGTCGAGTCCCTGCTCCATTATCAGATAAGGAAACAATGTGTGTCGAGTCCCTGCTCCATTATCAGATAAGGAAACAATGTGGGTCGAGTCCCTGCTCCATTATCAGATAAGGAAACAATGTGGTCGAGTCCCTGCTCCATTATCAGATAAGGAAACAATGTGGGTCGAGTCCCTGCTCCATTATCAGATAAGGAAACAATGTGGGTCGAGTCCCTGCTCCATTATCAGATAAGGAAACAATGTGGGTCGAGTCCCTGCTCCGTTATCAGATAAGGAAACAATGTGGGTCGAGTCCCTGCTCCATTATCAGATAAGGAAACAATGTGGGTTGAGTCCCTGCTCCGTTATCAGATAAGGAAACAATGTGGGTCGAGTCCCTGCTCCATTATAAGATAAGGAAACAATGTGGGTCGAGTCCCTGCTCCATTATCAGATAAGGAAACAATGTGGGTCGAGTCCCTGCTCCATTATCAGATAAGGAAACAATGTGGGTCGAGTCCCTGCTCCGTTATCAGATAAGGAAACAATGTGGGTCGAGTCCCTGCTCCATTATCAGATAAGGAAACAATGTGGGTCGACACGTAAATTCACTTCTCTGTCTGAGTTCATACATTCCACACTAATGTCAGTGTTCATATTTAATATAATATATTTATATACCTTATCTATGTTATGGATGAGCGCGTTTGTTTGTTCTGTTCCTCTCTCTCTCTCCATCTCTGTAGCTTCCGGGTATGCTGGATAAGGACCCGAGCTAAGGGAATTGGGCTGACTTTGGAGTGCCTGTCCCGAATGGTTCATTCATGTAAATGGGCATATTGAAAGTCAGTAGTGATGTAATGTTGTAAATGTTATATTGGGATATTGTTTCATAAAAAACATGTTGCAATGTATATCCTGTAGTATGTTTAGTTAATGGAAAATGTAGGTTTGACTAGCTAATTGCTTAATTAATTAGTGTTAATTGTTCTGAGGGGAGGAGGCTTCCCCTACAAAAGGAGCCTCTCTTTCAGTTCATGGAGAGGCCATTTTGGATTGACCTGTGGATGGGGCAGCATTGTGTTTAGCTGCCCCATAAGGTATATGTTAGATGGCAGTACTGTGTTTAGCTGTCCCATAAGGTATATGTTAGATGGCAGTACTGTGGATGGGGCAGCATTGTGTTTAGCTGGCCCATAAGGTATATGTTAGATGGCAGTACTGTGGATGGGGCAGCATTGTGTTTAGCTGGCCCATAAGGTATATGTTAGATGGCAGTACTGTGGATGGGGTAGCATTGTGTCTAGCTGTCCCATAAGGTATATGTTAGATGGCAGCATTGTGTCTAGCTGTCCCATAAGGTATATGTTAGATGGCAGTACTGTTGTTTTTGTTCAGGAATCACTATGTAAATAAACACCCTGAAGCACAGAATAACTTTTGGGGCTCCGCCATCTTTTATTTTGATAGAGGTTTGTTTTTCCAGTAGAGCCTTCTGGCCTACTCTACGTGATAGAGGTTAGGTTTTCCAGTATAGCCTTCTGGCCTACTCTACGTGATAGAGGTTAGGTTCTCCAGCCTTCTGGCCTACTCTACGTGCTAGAGGTTAGGTTCTCCAGCCTTCTGGCCTACTCTATGTGATAGAGGTTAGGTTCTCCAGCCTTCTGGCCTACTCTACGTGATAGAGGTTAGGTTCTCCAGCCTTCTGGCCTACTCTACGTGCCAGGGACAAAGAGCGACTTTTTTTTTAATGATATTTGAGTGAGAGTGAATAACAAAATCATACGACCATGATAACTACAAGCTTAGATAGCTGGCCGCAAAACTAATTTATCAATCTAATTTTTTTAAAAATCTGATGACATGGGCTAACTGAGTGACTGTCGGTGGCTGAAATAACTAGAGGGAAAACTACTGATGCACAGTCACATTTTTGAAAATGGCACCTTGTGTATTCTACTATTCTAACTCATCAGTAAGTTGAGACCCTGACCGGGTTCCTTCCCGTGGTGCCGCCTGTTGCCCATCCTGGCTATAAGAGGACTGTGGAGAGGCTATGACTGCTTCCTTGTGTAGAGCACAGCCTAGCCAAGTGTATCAGCTGACAAACTAGAATGTTGACCAAACAATGTATTAAGTATCAGTGACTTTGTTATTTGGCAGTAGGCTATACTATAGTAACTCACTCTAAGAGCATACTGCTGTGGACAGGCTATGGCTGGTTCCCCACCAAATTGGAACTAGGTCTAAACCTGTATTCGGTGTCAGAGACGAGAGGCTAACTGATGTGTTACTGAGAGAATAATGTGGATAGGTCACAGCTGTTTCCTTGTGTAGCTTAGAAGAGAAGAAGTCAGTATCAGAGAGAGGAACCATGTTGTGTCTAGACCCTGTAGTCAGTATCAGAGAGAGGAACCATGTTGAGTAGGTAGTTGGGTCTAAACCCTGTAGTCAGTATCAGAGAGAGGAACCATGTTGAGTAGGACCCTGTATTCAGTATCAGAGAGAGGAACCATGATGAGTAGGAAGTTGGGTCTAAACCCTGTAGTCAGTATCAGAGAGAGTAACCATGTTGGGTCTAAAGCCTGTAGTCAGTATCAGAGAGAGGAACCATGTTGAGTAGGTAGTTGGGTCTAGACCCTGTAGTCAGTATCAGAGAGAGGAACCATGTTGAGTAGGTAGTTGGGTCTAAACCCTGTAGTCAGTATCAGAGAGAGGAACCATGATGAGTAGGACCCTGTAGTCAGTATCAGAGAGAGGAACAATGTTGGGTCTAGATCCTGTAGTCAGTATCAGAGAGAGGAACAATGTTGGGTCTAGACCCTGTAGTCAGTATCAGAGAGAGGAACCATGTTGAGTAGGAAGTTGGGTCTAAACCCTGTAGTCAGCATCAGAGAGAGGAACCATGTTGAGTAGGAAGTTGCGTCTAAACCCTGTATTCAGTATCAGAGAGAGGAACCATGTTGGGTCTAAACCCTGTATTCAGCATCAGAGAGAGGAACCATGTTGAGTAGGAAGTTGGGTCTAAACCCTGTAGTCAGTATCAGAGAGAGGAACCATGATGAGTAGGAAGTTGGGTCTAAACCCTGTATTCAGCATCAGAGAGAGGAACCATGTTGAGTAGGTAGTTGGGTCTAAACCCTGTAGTCAGTATCAGAGAGAGGAACCATGTTGGGTCTAGACCCTGTAGTCAGTATCAGAGAGAGGAACCATGATGAGTAGGTAGTTGGGTCTAAACCCTGTAGTCAGTATCAGAGAGAGGAACCATGTTGAGTAGGAAGTTGGGTCTAAACCCTGTAGTCAGTATCAGAGGGAGGAACCATGATGAGTAGGACCCTGTAGTCAGTATCAGAGAGAGGAACCATGTTGAGTAGGTAGTTGGGTCTAAACCCTGTAGTCAGTATCAGAGAGAGGAACCATGTTGAGTAGGTAGTTGGGTCTAAACCCTGTAGTCAGTATCAGAGAGAGGAACCATGTTGAGTAGGACCCTGTATTCAGTATCAGAGAGAGGAACCATGATGAGTAGGAAGTTGGGTCTAAACCCTGTAGTCAGTATCAGAGAGAGGAACCATGTTGGGTCTAAAGCCTGTAGTCAGTATCAGAGAGAGGAACCATGTTGAGTAGGTAGTTGGGTCTAGACCCTGTAGTCAGTATCAGAGAGAGGAACCATGTTGAGTAGGTAGTTGGGTCTAAACCCTGTAGTCAGTATCAGAGAGAGGAACCATGATGAGTAGGACCCTGTAGTCAGTATCAGAGAGAGGAACAATGTTGGGTCTAGATCCTGTAGTCAGTATCAGAGAGAGGAACAATGTTGGGTCTAGACCCTGTAGTCAGTATCAGAGAGAGGAACCATGTTGAGTAGGAAGTTGGGTCTAAACCCTGTAGTCAGCATCAGAGAGAGGAACCATGTTGAGTAGGAAGTTGCGTCTAAACCCTGTATTCAGTATCAGAGAGAGGAACCATGTTGGGTCTAAACCCTGTATTCAGCATCAGAGAGAGGAACCATGTTGAGTAGGAAGTTGGGTCTAAACCCTGTAGTCAGTATCAGAGAGAGGAACCATGATGAGTAGGAAGTTGGGTCTAAACCCTGTATTCAGCATCAGAGAGAGGAACCATGTTGAGTAGGTAGTTGGGTCTAAACCCTGTAGTCAGTATCAGAGAGAGGAACCATGTTGGGTCTAGACCCTGTAGTCAGTATCAGAGAGAGGAACCATGATGAGTAGGTAGTTGGGTCTAAACCCTGTAGTCAGTATCAGAGAGAGGAACCATGTTGAGTAGGAAGTTGGGTCTAAACCCTGTAGTCAGTATCAGAGGGAGGAACCATGATGAGTAGGACCCTGTAGTCAGTATCAGAGAGAGGAACCATGTTGAGTAGGTAGTTGGGTCTAAACCCTGTAGTCAGTATCAGAGAGAGGAACCATGTTGAGTAGGTAGTTGGGTCTAAACCCTGTAGTCAGTATCAGAGAGAGGAACCATGTTGAGTAGGACCCTGTATTCAGTATCAGAGAGAGGAACCATGATGAGTAGGAAGTTGGGTCTAAACCCTGTAGTCAGTATCAGAGAGAGGAACCATGTTGGGTCTAAACCCTGTAGTCAGTATCAGAGAGAGGAACCATGTTGAGTAGGTAGTTGGGTCTAGACCCTGTAGTCAGTATCAGAGAGAGGAACCATGTTGAGTAGGTAGTTGGGTCTAAACCCTGTAGTCAGTATCAGAGAGAGGAAACATGATGAGTAGGACCCTGTAGTCAGTATCAGAGAGAGGAACCATGTTGAGTAGGTAGTTGGGTCTAAACCCTGTAGTCAGTATCAGAGAGAGGAACCATGATGAGTAGGTAGTTGGGTCTAAACCCTGTAGTCAGTATCAGAGAGAGGAACCATGTTGAGTAGGTAGTTGGGTCTAAACCCTGTAGTCAGTATCAGAGAGAGGAACCATGTTGAGTAGGTAGTTGGGTCTAAACCCTGTAGTCAGTATCAGAGAGAGGAACCATGTTGAGTAGGACCCTGTATTCAGTATCAGAGAGAGGAACCATGATGAGTAGGAAGTTGGGTCTAAACCCTGTAGTCAGTATCAGAGAGAGGAACCATGTTGGGTCTAAACCCTGTAGTCAGTATCAGAGAGAGGAACCATGTTGAGTAGGTAGTTGGGTCTAGACCCTGTAGTCAGTATCAGAGAGAGGAACCATGTTGAGTAGGTAGTTGGGTCTAAACCCTGTAGTCAGTATCAGAGAGAGGAAACATGATGAGTAGGACCCTGTAGTCAGTATCAGAGAGAGGAACCATGTTGAGTAGGTAGTTGGGTCTAAACCCTGTAGTCAGTATCAGAGAGAGGAACCATGTTGAGTAGGTAGTTGGGTCTAAACCCTGTAGTCAGTATCAGAGAGAGGAACAATGTTGGGTCTAGACCCTGTAGTCAGTATCAGAGAGAGGAACAATGTTGGGTCTAGACCCTGTAGTCAGTATCAGAGAGAGGAACAATGTTGGGTCTAGACCCTGTAGTCAGTATCAGAGAGAGTAACCATGATGAGGAGGAAGTTGGGTCTAAACCCTGTAGTCAGTATCAGAGAGAGGAACCATGTTGGGTCTAGACCCTGTATTCAGTATCAGAGAGAGGAACCATGTTGGGTCTAAACCCTGTAGTCAGTATCAGAGAGGGGAACCATGTTGGGTCTAGACCCTGTAGTCAGTATCAGAGAGAGGAACAATGTTGAGTAGGTAGTTGGGTCTAAACCCTGTATTCAGTATCAGAGAGAGGAACCATGTTGAGTAGGTAGTTGGGTCTAAACCCTGTAGTCAGTATCAGAGAGAGGAACCATGTTGGGTCTAAACCCTGTAGTCAGTATCAGAGAGAGGAACCATGTTGGGTCTAGACCCTGTAGTCAGTATCAGAGAGAGGAACAATGTTGAGTAGGAAGTTGGGTCTAAGCCCTGTATTCAGCATCAGAGAGAGGAACCATGTTGAGTAGGTAGTTGGGTCTAAACCCTGTATTCAGTATCAGAGAGAGGAACCATGATGAGTAGGAAGTTGGGTCTAAACCCTGTATTCAGCATCAGAGAGAGGAACCATGTTGAGTAGGAAGTTGGGTCTAAACCCTGTATTCAGCATCAGAGAGAGGAACCATGTTGAGTAGGAAGTTGGGTCTAAACCCTGTATTCAGTATCAGAGAGAGGAACCATGTTGGGTCTAGACCCTGTATTCAGTATCAGAGAGAGGAACCATGTTGAGTAAGAAGTTGGGTCTAAACCCTGTATTCAGCATCAGAGAGAGGAACCATGTTGAATAGGAAGTTGGGTCTAAACCCTGTATTCAGTATCAGAGAGAGGAACCATGTTGGGTCTAGACCCTGTATTCAGTATCAGAGAGAGGAACCATGTTGAGTAGGAAGTTGGGTCTAAACCCTGTATTCAGTATCAGAGACTTAATCCCATTACATCACCATGTTTCTGGAAATCCCAGTGGCAGACACAGTGACAGGATTACATTTATTAGTGCAGTGGACACAGTCATGCTTGTACTTTAGGCAGCAGGGCTACAAGTGTTGCTATTCTGGGCTGTTGGGCTTGTGCATTTCATCGTCCTGGTTGAACGGGAACACGATTGTGGTGTATTTTAATGGTGTCTTCAGTGTATGTCCAGCATAGCGTATGAACAAACATTACTGCAGTCATCAACCCAAACTAGATAGATAGAAGAAAAGGTTTTCATTTAGAAGAGGATAATAATTGTTCCGTTTTACCTCTATGAATTCAGCGTGTAAAATAGTTATTCAATCAGGATATTGGCCTCCATCTTGCTGAACAAAGGTTTTTAAATCAATATCTCCAATCCATCGACTTCATTATCTACTGGTACTGTTTGTCTTGCCTGTGTTTGTTTTTCTTCTGTTTCATCACGTCACAAAGGTTTGTTTTCGTTGGAAGTGAAATATAATAGTTTCTAATGAATCGATCACCGTCTCATTTCCTTAACCGTACAGTAACAACAGACAGAACAATGTCTACTGGTCACATGGTACAGTAACAACAGACAGAACAATGTCTACTGGTCACATGGTACAGTAACAACAGACAGAACAATGTCTACTGGTCACATGGTACTGTAACAACAGACAGAACAATGTCTACTGGTCACATGGTACAGTAACAACAGACAGAACAATGTCTACTGGTCACATGGTACAGTAACAACAGACAGAACAATGTCTACTGGTCACATGGTACAGTAACAACAGACAGACCAATGTCTACTGGTCACATGGTACAGTAACAACAGACAGACCAATGTCTACTGGTCACATGGTACAGTAACAACAGACAGAACAATGTCTACTGGTCACATGGTACAGTAACAACAGACAGAACAATGTCTACTGGTCACATGGTACAGTAACAACAGACAGAACAATGTCTACTGGTCACATGGTACAGTAACAACAGACAGAACAATGTCTACTGGTCACATGGTACAGTAACAACAGACAGAACAATGTCTACTGGTCACATGGTACAGTAACAACAGACAGAACAATGTCTACTGGTCACATGGTACAGTAACAACAGACAGAACAATGTCTACTGGTCACATGGTACAGTAACAACAGACAGAACAATGTCTACTGGTCACATGGTACAGTAACAACAGACAGAACAATGTCTACTGGTCACATGGTACAGTAACAACAGACAGAACAATGTCTACTGGTCACATGGTACAGTAACAACAGACAGAACAATGTCTACTGGTCACATGGTACAGTAACAACAGACAGAACAATGTCTACTGGTCACATGGTACAGTAACAACAGACAGAACAATGTCTACTGGTCACATGGTACAGTAACAACAGACAGAACAATGTCTACTGGTCACATGGTACAGTAACAACAGACAGAACAATGTCTACTGGTCACATGGTACAGTAACAACAGACAGAACAATGTCTACTGGTCACATGGTACAGTAACAACAGACAGAACAATGTCTACTGGTCACATGGTACAGTAACAACAGACAGAACAATGTCTACTGGTCACATGGTACAGTAACAACAGACAGAACAATGTCTACTGGTCACATGGTACAGTAACAACAGACAGAACAATGTCTACTGGTCACATGGTACAGTAACAACAGACAGAACAATGTCTACTGGTCACATGGTACAGTAACAACAGACAGAACAATGTCTACTGGTCACATGGTACAGTAACAACAGACAGAACAATGTCTACTGGTCACATGGTACAGTAACAACAGACAGAACAATGTCTACTGGTCACATGGTACAGTAACAACAGACAGAACAATGTCTACTGGTCACATGGTACAGTAACAACAGACAGAACAATGTCTACTGGTCACATGGTACAGTAACAACAGACAGAACAATGTCTACTGGTCACATGGTACAGTAACAACAGACAGAACAATGTCTACTGGTCACATGGTACAGTAACAACAGACAGAACAATGTCTACTGGTCACATGGTACAGTAACAACAGACAGAACAATGTCTACTGGTCACATGGTACAGTAACAACAGACAGAACAATGTCTACTGGTCACATGGTACAGTAACAACAGACAGAACAATGTCTACTGGTCACATGGTACAGTAACAACAGACAGAACAATGTCTACTGGTCACATGGTACAGTAACAACAGACAGAACAATGTCTACTGGTCACATGGTACAGTAACAACAGACAGAACAATGTCTACTGGTCACATGGTACAGTAACAAACAGACAGAACAATGTCTACTGGTCACATGGTACAGTAACAACAGACAGAACAATGTCTACTGGTCACATGGTACAGTAACAACAGACAGAACAATGTCTACTGGTCACATGGTACAGTAACAACAGACAGAACAATGTCTACTGGTCACATGGTACAGTAACAACAGACAGAACAATGTCTACTGGTCACATGGTACTGTAACAACAGACAGAACAATGTCTACTGGTCACATGGTACAGTAACAACAGACAGAACAATGTCTACTGGTCACATGGTACAGTAACAACAGGACAGAACAATGTCTACTGGTCACATGGTACAGTAACAACAGACAGAACAATGTCTACTGGTCACATGGTACTGTAACAACAGACAGAACAATGTCTACTGGTCACATGGTACAGTAACAACAGACAGAACAATGTCTACTGGTCACATGGTACAGTAACAACAGACAGAACAATGTCTACTGGTCACATGGTACAGTAACAACAGACAGAACAATGTCTACTGGTCACATGGTACAGTAACAACAGACAGAACAATGTCTACTGGTCACATGGTACAGTAACAACAGACAGAACAATGTCTACTGGTCACATGGTACAGTAACAACAGACAGAACAATGTCTACTGGTCACATGGTACAGTAACAACAGACAGAACAATGTCTACTGGTCACATGGTACAGTAACAACAGACAGAACAATGTCTACTGGTCACATGGTACAGTAACAAAGTTTGTACAGAAAACAACAGACAGAACAATGTCTACTGGTCACATGGTACAGTAACAACAGACAGAACAATGTCTACTGGTCACATGGTACAGTAACAACAGACAGAACAATGTCTACTGGTCACATGGTACAGTAACAACAGACAGAACAATGTCTACTGGTCACATGGTACAGTAACAACAGACAGAACAATGTCTACTGGTCACATGGTACAGTAACAACAGACAGAACAATGTCTACTGGTCACATGGTACAGTAACAACAGACAGAAACAATGTCTACTGGTCACATGGTACAGTAACAACAGACAGAACAATGTCTACTGGTCACATGGTACAGTAACAACAGACAGAACAATGTCTACTGGTCACATGGTACAGTAACAACAGACAGAACAATGTCTACTGGTCACATGTACAGTAACAACAGACAGAACAATGTCTACTGGTCACATGGTACAGTAACAACAGACAGAACAATGTCTACTGGTCACATGGTACAGTAACAACAGACAGAACAATGTCTACTGGTCACATGGTACAGTAACAACAGACAGAACAATGTCTACTGGTCACATGGTACAGTAACAACAGACAGAACAATGTCTACTGGTCACATGTACAGTAACAACAGACAGAACAATGTCTACTGGTCACATGGTACAGTAACAACAGACAGAACAATGTCTACTGGTCACATGGTACAGTAACAACAGACAGAACAATGTCTACTGGTCACATGGTACAGTAACAACAGACAGAACAATGTCTACTGGTCACATGGTACAGTAACAACAGACAGAACAATGTCTACTGGTCACATGGTACAGTAACAACAGACAGAACAATGTCTACTGGTCACATGGTACAGTAACAACAGACAGAACAATGTCTACTGGTCACATGGTACAGTAACAACAGACAGAACAATGTCTACTGGTCACATGGTACAGTAACAACAGACAGAACAATGTCTACTGGTCACATGGTACAGTAACAACAGACAGAACAATGTCTACTGGTCACATGGTACAGTAACAACAGACAGAACAATGTCTACTGGTCACATGGTACAGTAACAACAGACAGAACAATGTCTACTGGTCACATGGTACAGTAACAACAGACAGAACAATGTCTACTGGTCACATGGTACAGTAACAACAGACAGAACAATGTCTACTGGTCACATGGTACAGTAACAACAGACAGAACAATGTCTACTGGTCACATGGTACAGTAACAACAGACAGAACAATGTCTACTGGTCACATGGTACAGTAACAACAGACAGAACAATGTCTACTGGTCACATGGTACAGTAACAACAGACAGAACAATGTCTACTGGTCACATGGTACAGTAACAACAGACAGAACAATGTCTACTGGTCACATGGTACAGTAACAACAGACAGAACAATGTCTACTGGTCACATGGTACAGTAACAACAGACAGAACAATGTCTACTGGTCACATGGTACTGTAACAACAGACAGAACAATGTCTACTGGTCACATGGTACAGTAACAACAGACAGAACAATGTCTACTGGTCACATGGTACAGTAACAACAGACAGAACAATGTCTACTGGTCACATGGTACAGTAACAACAGACAGAACAATGTCTACTGGTCACATGGTACAGTAACAACAGACAGAACAATGTCTACTGGTCACATGGTACAGTAACAACAGACAGAACAATGTCTACTGGTCACATGGTACAGTAACAACAGACAGAACAATGTCTACTGGTCACATGGTACAGTAACAACAGACAGAACAATGTCTACTGGTCACATGGTACAGTAACAACAGACAGAACAATGTCTACTGGTCACATGGTACAGTAACAACAGACAGAACAATGTCTACTGGTCACATGGTACAGTAACAACAGACAGAACAATGTCTACTGGTCACATGGTACAGTAACAACAGACAGAACAATGTCTACTGGTCACATGGTACAGTAACAACAGACAGAACAATGTCTACTGGTCACATGGTACAGTAACAACAGACAGAACAATGTCTACTGGTCACATGGTACAGTAACAACAGACAGAACAATGTCTACTGGTCACATGGTACAGTAACAACAGACAGAACAATGTCTACTGGTCACATGGTACAGTAACAACAGACAGAACAATGTCTACTGGTCACATGGTACAGTAACAACAGACAGAACAATGTCTACTGGTCACATGGTACAGTAACAACAGACAGAACAATGTCTACTGGTCACATGGTACAGTAACAACAGACAGAACAATGTCTACTGGTCACATGGTACAGTAACAACAGACAGAACAATGTCTACTGGTCACATGGTACAGTAACAACAGACAGAACAATGTCTACTGGTCACATGGTACAGTAACAACAGACAGAACAATGTCTACTGGTCACATGGTACAGTAACAACAGACAGACAAACAATATAGTAAATAACAGAATAACAGAATAACAGAATAACAGAATAACTCAAAAAGCTTGAATAGACTGAACTGAATGGCTGTTATTTTCAGGGTAATATAAAACCCTATAGCGCAGGAAGTCAACTAGACTGAACGCTAACTGATCCAGACTGAACGCTAACTGATCCAGACTGAACGCTAACTGATCCAGTCTGAATGCTAACTGATCCAGACTGAACGCTAACTGAAGCAGACTGACCGCTAACTGATCCAGACTGAATGCTAACTGATCCAGACTGAACGCTAACTGATCCAGACTGGACGCTAACTGAACCAGACTGAACGCTAACTGAACCAGACTGAACGCTAACTGATCCAGTCTGAATGCTAACTGATCCAGACTGAACGCTAACTGAAGCAGACTGACCGCTAACTGATCCAGACTGAATGCTAACTGATCCAGACTGAACGCTAACTGAACCAGACTGAATGCTAACTGAACCAGACTGAATGTTAACTGAACCAGACTGAATGCTAACTGAACCAGACTGAACGCTAACTGAACCAGACTGAATGCTAACTGATCCAGACGGAATGCTAACTGATCCAGACTGGACGCTAACTGAACCAGACTGAACGCTAACTGAGCCAGACTGAATGCTAACTGATCCAGACTGGACGCTAACTGATCCAGACTGAACGCTAACTGAAGCAGACTGACCGCTAACTGATCCAGACTGAATGCTAACTGATCCAGACTGAACGCTAACTGAACCAGACTGAATGCTAACTGAACCAGACTGAATGTTAACTGAACCAGACTGAATGCTAACTGAACCAGACTGAACGCTAACTGATCCAGACTGAATGCTAACTGATCCAGACTGAACGCTAACTGATCCAGACTGGATGCTAACTGAACCAGACTGAACGCTAACTGAACCAGACTGAATGCTAACTGATCCAGACTGGACGCTAACTGAACCAGACTGAATGTTAACTGAACCAGACTGACCGCTAACTGATCCAGACTGAATGCTAACTGATCCAGACTGAACGCTAACTGAACCAGACTGAATGCTAACTGAACCAGACTGAATGTTAACTGAACCAGACTGAATGCTAACTGAACCAGACTGAACGCTAACTGAACCAGACTGAATGCTAACTGATCCAGACTGAACGCTAACTGATCCAGACTGGATGCTAACTGAACCAGACTGAACGCTAACTGAACCAGACTGAATGCTAACTGATCCAGACTGGACGCTAACTGAACCAGACTGAATGTTAACTGAACCAGACTGAACGCTAACTGATCCAGACTGAACGCTAACTGAACCAGGCTGAACGCTAACTGAACCAGGCTGAACGCTAACTGAACCAGGCTGAACGCTAACTGAACCAGGCTGAACGCTAACTGAACCAGGCTGAACGCTAACTGAACCAGGCTGAACGCTAACTGAACCAGACTGAACGCTAACTGGACCCGACTGAACAGGGTGACTGTGTCCCAAATCCCACCCTACTCCGTACATACAGCTGCTCTGCCTTCCAGGTTCTTCTCATTCAGTCTGACGTTAATGTAGGTTACCTCTAACCAGGTTTTTAATTTGGATGAATCCGGTTGCTCTACACCCACATGGACGAGTGTGGCCTTCCTGGTCCCGTCCCCTCAAGTCAGTGAGTCAACACAGGGAGGAGCAATGGATGGATAGTTAATTTATTTCCCAAAGCTGCAATGATGGGACACACACAGTATGGATGAATGATCAGTAGGATCATAAATAGATCAGGATATAAATAGCAGACCCACAGCGATTCTCCATAAATCTGCTGTCTAATATACTAACAAACAAACACAATTTAAATGTCTATCAAAGTCATTGTGATCCTATAGTGGATTTAAACATTTCTAACTATTCGTAATTTACTGTAATAAAAATAAATATATCGTTCCATGTGTAATGTCAAATTTACAATGTCGTACATTATAGTATTCAAAATATATCAAAATTAACTTGAAAAATGTGACACCCACATATTTTCCTAAGCTAACAAATCCAAGCTAATATGCTAGCTGGTGCTCTTGAGTTTATAAAACATATACTTTATACATTTCTTATAAACTACTTGCAATGATCAGTAGTCAACAGGATGTAAACAGCACTCCTAAAGAAGATGTATTTTCCAGTTAGCTACCAACTTCAAAGAGGAGTTTTAGCAAGAATAAAACCCAGGTGAAAAACTGAGATTTGGCAAGTAACATATAAAGAGCGTCTTATCTGACGCCAAACCAACAACAGGAGTTACTAATAACATACGTTCCTACCCACCCGCCCACCCACCCACCCTTTAACCCACACATCCACCCACCCACCCACCCATTAACCCACACATCCACCCACCCACCCACCCATTAACCCACCCATTAACCCACCCACCCAGCCATTAACCCACACATCCACCCACCCACCCATTAACCCACACATCCACCCACCCACCCATTAACCCACACATCCATCCACCCACCCACCCATTAACCCACACATCCACCCACCCACCCGCCCACCCATTAACCCACACATCCATTCACCCACACATCCACCCACCCATCCACCCATTAACCCACACATCCACCCACCCACCCACCCACCCATTAACCCACACATCCATTCACCCACCCATCCACCCATTAACCCACACATCCACCCATCCACCCACCCATCCACCCATTAACCCACACATCCATCCACCCACCCATCCACCCACCCATTCACCCATCCATCCATCCATTCACCCATCCATTCACCCATCCATCCATCCATCCATCCATCCATCCATCCATTCACCCATCCATTCACCCATCCATTCACCTATCCATTCACCCATCCATTCACCCATCCATCCATTCACCCATCCATTCACCCATCCATCCATTCACCCATCCATTCACCCATCCATCCATCCATTCACCCATCCATTCACCTATCCATTCACCCATCCAATCACCTATCCATTCACCCATCCATCCATCCATTCACCCATCCATTCACCCACCCACCCACCCACCCATCCATCCATCCATCCATCCATTCACCCATCCATCCATTCACCCATCCATTCACCCATCCATTCACCCATCCATTCACCCACCCATCCATTCACCCATTCACCCATTCACCCATCCATTCACCCATCCATCCATCCACTCACCCATCCATTCACCCATCCATCCATTCACCCACCCATCCATTCACCCATTCACCCATCCATTCACCCATCCATCCATCCATTCACCCATCCATCCATCCATTCACCCATCCATTCACCCATCCATTCACCTATCCATTCACCCATCCATTCACCCATCCATTCACCTATCCATTCACCCATCCATTCACCCATCCATTCACCCATCCATTCACCCATCCATTCACCTATCCATTCACCCACCCATCCATCCATCCATTCACCCATCCATTCACCCATCCATCCATCCATTCACCCATCCATTCACCCATCCATTCACCCATCCATCCATCCATTCACCCATCCATCCATCCATTCACCCACCATGGATTCGGGTTCAATAGCTTGAATACATGTTTATTTTGATTACCTCAACTACCAACACTGCTGCTACTCTGTTTATTATCTCTACTGATTGACACACTGTATGATACATTTAGTTATTAAACATAAGAACGAGTGTGAGGTTTTTGTCACAACCCGGCTTGTGGGAAGTGACAAAAAGCTCTTATAGGACCAGGGCACAAATAATAATATAATAATAATCAATCATTTTGCTCTTTATTTAGCCATCTTACATATAAAACCTTATTTCTTCATAACTCACCACAGGTTAATGAGAAGGGTGTGAATAACTCACCACAGGTTAATGAGAAGGGTGTGAATAACTCAACACAGGTTAATGAGAAGGGTGTGAATAACTCACCACAGGTTAATGAGAAGGGTGTGAATAACTCACCACAGGTTAATGAGAAGGGTGTGAATAACTCACCACAGGTTAATGAGAAGGGTGTGAATAACTCACCACAGGTTAATGAGAAGGGTGTGAATAACTCAACACAGGTTAATGAGAAGGGTGTGAATAACTCAACACAGGTTAATGAGAAGGGTGTGAATAACTCACCACAGGTTAATGAGAAGGGTGTGAATAACTCAACACAGGTTAATGAGAAGGGTGTGAATAACTCACCACAGGTTAATGAGAAGGGTGTGAATAACTCAACACAGGTTAATGAGAAGGGTGTGAATAACTCACCACAGGTTAATGAGAAGGGTGTGAATAACTCACCACAGGTTAATGAGAAGGGTGTGAATAACTCACCACAGGTTAATGAGAAGGGTGTGAATAACTCACCACAGGTTAATGAGAAGGGTGTGAATAACTCAACACAGGTTAATGAGAAGGGTGTGAATAACTCACCACAGGTTAATGAGAAGGGTGTGAATAACTCAACACAGGTTAATGAGAAGGGTGTGAATAACTCACCACAGGTTAATGAGAAGGGTGTGTTTAAAAGTACGTACATAACTCTGCAATTTTGAGTTGTATTGGAGAGAGTCTCAGTCTTAAATCATTTTCCACACATAGTCTTTGTCTGTATTTAATTGTCATGCTAATGAGAGCCGAGAATGCACTCTCACAAAGGTACGCGGTTGCAAAGGGCATCAGTGTCTTAACAGCGTGATTTGCCAAGGCAGGATACTCTGAGCCCAATCCAGAAATCTGGCAGTGGCTTCTGATTAAATTCAATTTCACAGAACCGTGTGTTATCAAATCAAATCAAATGTATTTATATAGGTGTAGAAGCACGGTGGCTAGGAAAAACTCCCTTGAAAAGCCAAAACCTAGGAAGAAACCTAGAGAGGAACCAGGCTATGTGGGGTGGCCAGTCCTCTTCTGGCTGTACCGGGTGGAGATTTTAAACCTAGAGAGGAACCAGGCTATGTGGGGTGGCCAGTCCTCTTCTGGCTGTGCCGGGTGGAGATTATAACAGAACATGGCCAAGATGTTCAAATGTTCATAAATGACCAGCATGGTCGTATAATAATAAGGCAGAACAGTTGAAACTGGAGCAGCAGCACGGTCAGGTGGACTGGGGACAGCAAGGAGTCATCATGTCAGGTAGTCCTGGGGCATGGTCCTAGGGCTCAGGTCCTCCGAGAGAGAGAAAGAAAGAGAGAAGGAGAGAATTAGAGAACGCACACTTAGATTCACACAGGACATCGAATAGGACAGGAGAAGTACTCCAGATATAACAAACTGACCCTAGCCCCCCGACACATAAACTACTGCAGCATAAATACTGGAGGCTGAGACAGGAAGGGTCAGGAGACACTGTGACCCCATCCGAGGACACCCCCGGACAGGGCCAAACAGGAAGGATATAACCCCACCCACTTTGCCAAAGCCATGTTATAACTTCGATGAGGCTCTCTTGTTCAGATATCGATAAGTGGACTGGAGGCAGGGCATGAAAGAGATAACTAATTCAACACCTGTGATTGCTTTATGTCTCTCTAATGTCAATATGCCTTGTATACTGTTGTTGAGGGTATTTATCATTGTTTTATTTTACTGCGGAGCCCCTAGTCCCACTCAACACGCCTCATGTCCCACCTCCCACACATGCGGTGACCTCACCCAGCATAACTAGTGCGTCCAGAGATGCAACCATTCTTATCGTCACTCAATGCCTAGGTTTACCTCCACTCTACCCGCACCCTACCATACCCACCTGTATATTATGCCCTGAATCTGTCCACCATGCTCAGAAATCCCTTTTATTCTATGTCCCCAACTCACTAGACAACCTGTTTTGATAGCCTTTAGCCGTACCCTCATCCTACTCCTTCTCTGTTCCTCTGGTGATGTGGAAGGTAAACCCAGGCCCTGTGTGTCCCCAGGCGTTCTCATTTGTTGTCTTCTGTGACTGTAAAAGCCTTGGTTTCATGCATGTCAACATCAGAAGCCCACTCCCTAAGTTTGTTTTACTCATTGCTTTCGCACACTCTGCCAACCCTGATGTCCTTGTCTGAATCCGGGCTTAGGAAGGCCACCAAAAATTTGGAAATTTCCATCCCCAACTACAATGTTTTCCGTCAAGATAGAGTTCTGTCATACTTTCCAAGTCTATGCCCAAACAGTTGAAGCTTCTAATTTTAAAAATGATTCTCTCCAGAATAAGTCTCTCACTATTGCCGCCTGTTATAGACCCCCCTCAGCTCCCAGCTGTACCCTGGACACCATATGTGAATTGATCGCCCCCCATCTATCTTCAGAGTTCGTTCTGTTAGGTGACCTAAACTGGGATATGCTTAACACCCCGGCAGTCCTACAATCTAAGCCAGATGCCCTCAATTTCACACAAATGATCAAGGAACCCACCAGGTACAAGTCTAAATCCGTAACCCTCATAGATATTATCCTGACCAACTTGCCCTCCAAATAGACCTCTGCTGTTTTCAATCAAGATCTCAGCGATCACTGCCTCATTGCCTGCATCCGTAATGGGTCCGCGGTCAAACGACCTTCACTCATCAGCGAGCAGGTCTTTCTAATCGACCTGGCCGGGGTATCCTGGAAGGATATTGACCTCATCTCGCCAGTAGAGGATGCCTGGTTATTCTTTAAAAGTAATTTCCTCACCATTTTAATAAGCATGCCACTTTCAAAAATGTAGAACTAAAAACAGATGGTTCACTCCAGACCAGATTGACCAGCGCAAAACCATCCTGTTAGGAAAGCAAAGGCTGGCTTTTTCAAAAAGAAATTTGCATCCTGCAGCTCAAACTCCAAAATGTTTTGGGACACTGTAAAGTCCATGGAGAATAAAATCACCTCCTCCCAGCTGCCCACTGCACTGAGGCTAGGAAACACTGTCACCACCGATAAATCCACAATAATCGAGAATTTCAACTACGGCTGGCCATGCTTTCCTCCTGGCTACCCCTACCAACAGCTCTGCACCCCCCCACAGCTAATTGCCCAAGCGTCCCCAGCTTCTCCTTCACCCAAATCCAGATAACAGATGTTCAGAAAGAGCTGCAAAACCTGACCCTTACAAATCAGCTGGGCTAGACAATCTGGACCCTCTCTTTCTAAAATTATCCGCCGCCATTGTTGCAACCCCTATTACCAGTCTGGTAATTACCTCTCTTTCATATCGTCTGAGATTCCTAAAGATTGTAAAGCTGCCGCGGTCATCCACCTCTTCAAAAATCTTTGAAAGTCAAGTTAACAAACAGATCACTGATAATTTCGAATCCCACCGTACCTTCTCCGCTGTGCAATCCGGTTTCTGAGCAGGTCACAGGTGCATCTCAGCCACGCTCAAGGTACGAAACGATATCATAACCGCCATCGATAAAAGACAGTCTTGTGCAGCCATCTTCCTCAACCTGGCCAAGGCTTTCGACTCTATCAATCACTGTATTCTTATCAGCACACTCAACAACCTTGGTTTCTCAAATGACTGCCTTGCCTGGTTCACCAACTACTTCTCAGATAGAGTTCAGTGTGTCAAATCGGAGGGCCTGTTGTCCGGACCACTGGCAGTCTCTATGAGGGTACCACAGGGTTAAATTCTCAGGCTGACTCTTTTCTCTGTATATATCAACAATGTTCCTTTCTCTGATCCACCTCTATGCAGACGACACCATTCTGTATACATCTGGCCTTCTTTGGAAACTGTGTTAACAAGCCTCCAAATGAGCTTCAAATGCCATACAACACTCCTTCCGTGGCCTCCAACTGCTCTTATTAAACGCTTGTAAAACTAAATGCATACTCTTCAACCGATCGCTGCCCGCACCTGCCCGCCTGCCTAGCATCACTACTCTGGACGGTTCTGACCTACAAATACCTAGGTGTCTGGCTAGACTGTAAACTCTCCTTCCAGACTCATATTAAGCATTTCCAATCCAAAATTAAATCTAGAATCAGCTTTCTATTTCGAAACAAAGCCTCCTTCACCCGTGTAAAAGTAACTATCCTTCCGATCCTCGACTTCAGCGTCACGCTGCCAAACATACCCTCGTAAAACTGACTATCCTGCCGATCCTTGACTTAGTGATGTAATTTACAAAATAGCCTCCAACACTCTACTCAGCAAACTGGATGCAGTCTATCACAGTGCCATCTGTTTTGTCACCAAAGCCCCATACACTACCCACTACGGTGACCTGTCTGCTCTCGTTTGCTGGCCCTCGCATCATATTCGTCTCTTCACATTCGTTGCCAGACGAATAAATAAAACATACACATTAAATAAAGGTGCCATTTTTTTATATTAAAATATATACCAGGCTGTTGACTCATCCATCTGTAACGCGTAGAATTCACACGTCTGTTGACTCATCCATCTGTAACGCGTAGAATTCACACGTCTGTTGACTCATCCATCTGTAACGCGTAGAATTCACACGTCTGTTGACTCATCCATCTGTAACGCATATAATTCACACGTCTGTTGACTCATCCATCTGTAACGCATAGAATTCACACGTCTGTTGACTCATCCATCTGTAACGCATATAATTCACACGTCTGTTGACTCATCCATCTGTAACGCATATAATTCACACGTCTGTTGACTCATCCATCTGTAACGCATAGAATTCACACGTCTGTTGACTCATCCATCTGTAACGCATAGAATTCACACGTCTGTTGACTCATCCATCTGTAACGCATAGAATTCACACGTCTGTTGACTCATCCATCTGTAACGCATATAATTCACACGTCTGTTGACTCATCCATCTGTAACGCATAGAATTCACACGTCTGTTGACTCATCCATCTGTAACGCATAGAATTCACACGTCTGTTGACTCATCCATCTGTAACGCATAGAATTCACACGTCTGTTGACTCATCCATCTGTAACGCATATAATTCACACGTCTGTTGACTCATCCATCTGTAACGCATATAATTCACACGTCTGTTGACTCATCCATCTGTAACGCATATAATTCACACGTCTGTTGACTCATCCATCTGTAACGCATATAATTCACACGTCTGTTGACTCATCCATCTGTAACGCATATAATTCACACGTCTGTTGACTCATCCATCTGTAACGCATAGAATTCACACATATGTTGACTCATCCATCTGTAACGCATATAATTCACACGTCTGTTGACTCATCCATCTGTAACGCATAGAATTCACACGTCTGTTGACTCATCCATCTGTAACGCATAGAATTCACACGTCTGTTGACTCATCCAGCTGTAATGCATATAATTCACTGGCTTGTATGCAAAGCAGTAATTGTTTCAACACATCTCCTGCCATGTCACTGATGCGTCGTGAAACAGTGTTGTTTGATGAAGACATTGTTGGTATAGTTTATTTTGACCTTTTCCCCCAGCATTGTCCCTGCCATATCCGTGGCAGCAGGAAGAATTAAGCCCTCCACAATAGTATGGGCATTTCCTAGCCACTAGGTAGCTCACCATATAAGACACTTCTAGCCCCTTCTTATTAATCTGTTGCTTTTACACAGTCTTACTACTCAAAGTCAAATTCATTCTCGCTCAAAAAACTCCTGTGGCTTGTTTTTCAAATTGTCATGTGTCGTTTCTAAATGTCTGCACAAGAGGGAAGGTTTCCTGTGTAACGGTGAATGTGATTGGATGAGTAACGGTTAATGTGATTGGATGAGTAACGGTTAATGTGATTGGATGAGTAACGGTTAATGTGATTGGATGAGTAACGGTGAATGTGATTGGATGAGTAACGGTTAATGTGATTGGATGAGTAACGGTTAATGTGATTGGATGAGTAACGGTTAATGTGATTGGATGAGTAACGGTGAATGTGATTGGATGAGTAACGGTTAATGTGATTGGATGAGTAACGGTTAATGTGATTGGATGAGTAACGGTTACTGTGATTGGATGAGTAACGGTTAATGTGATTGGATGAGTAACGGTTAATGTGATTGGATGAGTAACGGTTAATGGGATTGGATGAGTAACGGTTAATGTGATTGGATGTTCATTATTTGACTAGGCTCCCTGGATTTGACATTGTGTTGTTATTTCTCTGAATACTAGATGGTTTCATTTTATTTTTGGCAGTGAAACGAGGCTACACAGGTGAGAGAAAAAAACTCACCCAAATGTACCCCGTTGAAAAATATAAATGGACTGTTGGAAAATGTGCTTAAAAAAAGAAATAATGTGAAAATCACATTTTTAGTTGGCGTACCCCCGATGGCATTGAACGTACCCCTGGGATACCCCAGTTTGGGACTACCTGGTATAACAGAATGATTCTGCTGCTGTGTTTTTTAATCAGAGGCTCAGGGGCATGTGGAGGACCTGTAGTGAACTATAGTGGTCTCTGTGGGGATTTGATTTCTGGGCAGCTTTCAAAGCTCTTTACACTACTGTAACAAAGTGCCTGTAGAACTGCTAGGTGAAGGATGGGTCTGGTGGGGATGGTGGGGTTGTGTGTGTGTGTGTGGGGGTGGGGGGGGGGGGGGGGGGTTGACGCCGTCACATTGCTGACGGCTACTGGTGCAAAGCTTACCCACAATCCCTTGGGCTGTTGGGGTTAGATTCCTGACCTCTGATGCTATGCTAAGCTGTAGGGGGAGCGTGTGTGTGTGTACGATTGTGTATATATGTGTGTGTGTGTGTGTGTGTGTGTGTGTGGGAGCGTAGCATCATATCATTAATATTCATGTTGACACCCAAGCGATCTAACGGGAGGAAGGAAGCCCGGCTCTGCTGCTGCGCTGTAACCAAGGGCAACGCCCCCCTTCCGCATCACACTCGACCAACTCATTCTGAATTATTCTTTTTCAAAGGATGTACTTTCCACATCCCACCAGAGGCAACTGGATAAACACAGAATTGTTTGCATGACATTTACTATCCCTCTGATAAAGCTCAGCACTTCAATCTCTGTCTGTCTGTCTGTCTGTCTGTCTGTATGTATGTCTGGCTGTCGTCTCTCTCTCTTGATGTGTCTCTCTGTCTCTCTATCTTTCTCTGAAGAAACATGACACCCTCTTCCTCTTACCCTCCACCCGCTACAATCAGTCCTGTGTCATGCCAACAGTAAAGCATCCTGAGACCATTCATGTGTGGGCTTGCTTCTCAGCCAAGGGAGTGGGCTCACTCACAATTTTGCCTAAGAACACAGCCATGAATAAAGAATGGTACCAACACATCCTCGGAGAGCAATTTCTCCCAACCATCCAGGAACAGTTTGGTGACAAACAATGCCTTTTCCAGCATGATGGAGCACCTTGCCATAAGGCAAAAGTGATAACTAAGTGGCTCAGGGAACAAAACATCGATATTTTGGGTCCATGGCCAGGAAACTCCCCAGACCTTAATCCCATTGAGAATTTGTGGTCAATCCTCAAGAGGCGGGTAGACATACAAAATCCCACAAATTCTGACAAACTCCAAGCATTGATTATGCAAGAATGGGCTGCCATCAGTCAGGATGTGGCCCAGAAGTTAATTGATAGCATGCCAGGGTGGATTGCAGAGGTCTTGAAAAAGAAGGGTCAAAACTGCAAATATTCTGTTTGCATCAACTTCATGTAATTGTCAATAAAAGCCTTTGACACTTATGAAATGCTTGTAATTATACTTCAGTATTCCATAGTAACATCTGACAAAGCCATCTAAAGACACTGAAGCAGCAAACTTTGTGGAAATGAATATTTGTGTCATTCTCAAAACCTTTGGCCAGGAATGTAGTGTAGAAGCTGCTGCTGACGTGCTGTAAATGTTGATATTGTTGCTTGTTGTTGACATCGACCTCTGGACTTCCCTAGGAGTTGGTCATGCTTCCCTTTCAGCCAAGCCCTTCCTATATCCCCTAGCTGTAGTTTAAGCTGAGCTACTGTCCAACCAACCCATTACAGCCAAGCCCTTCCTATATCCCCTAGCTGTAGTTTAAGCTGAGCCACTGTCCAACCAACCCATTTTGGCCATGAAGCAGAATACAGGAAGACCAAGGAAATGTAAAAATCGTTGTGGCATGTTAGGGCTCTGGCTGTGAGGTTGAAACCAGACATGGGTTGTATTCCCAAATGGCACCCTATTCCCTATATAGTACACTACTTTAGACTAGAACCCTATGGATCCTATGGGCCCTGGTCAAAAGTAGTGCACTGTATCGGGATTAGGGGGTCATTTGGGATAACATTAGTATAACATTGCAACATCCTGACTCCAGCTACAGGCCGACGTTTATCGTCTGTTTTGATGTGTGGGAAAGCAGAGAGGGCGTGTCCTTATAAGCTCACGGAAGAACAAGAAAATCCACGGAGGACATTTACATAAATAAATAAACAAACTGATGTACTCCTATGCACTTGTATTCATTAGCATGCACAGAGTTAGATAAACACACGTTTTTATTTAGATTCATGATGCAGGGATTCATCGTAGCTTCAGGGTGTTGGAATACATGTGCAGTCAAAAAGAACCCTGTTCCCTTTATAGGGTCACTACTACCACCCTGTTCCCTTTATAGTGCACTACTACCACCCTGTTCCCTTTATAGGGTCACTACTTCCACCCTGTTACCTTTATAGGGTCACTACTTCCACCCTGTTACCTTTATAGGGTCACTACTTCCACCCTGTTCCCTTTATAGGGTCACTACTACCACCCTGTTCCCTTTATAGGGTCACTACTTCCACCCTGTTCCCTTTATAGGGTCACTACTTCCACCCTGTTCCCTTTATAGGGTCACTACCACCCTGTTCCCTTTATAGGGTCACTACCACCCTGTTCCCTTTATAGGGTCACTACTTCCACCCTGTTCCCTTTATAGGGTCACTACTTCCACCCTGTTCCCTTTATAGGGTCACTACTTCCACCCTGTTCCCTTTATAGGGTCACTACTACCCTGTTCCCTTTATAGTGCACTACTACCACCCTATTCCCTTTATAGGGTCACTACTTCCACCCTGTTCCCTTTATAGTGCACTACTACCACCCTATTCCCTTTATAGGGTCACTACTACCACCCTGTTCCCTTTATAGGGTCACTACTACCACCCTGTTCCCTTTATAGGGTCACTACCACCCTGTTCCCTTTATAGTGCACTACTACCACCCTATTCCCTTTATAGGGTCACTACTTCCACCCTGTTCCCTTTATAGGGTCACTACTTCCACCCTGTTCCCTTTATAGGGTCACTACTACCACCCTGTTCCCTTTATAGGGTCACTACTACCACCCTGTTCCCTTTATAGGGTCACTACTTCCACCCTGTTCCCTTTATAGTGCACTACTACCACCCTATTCCCTTTATAGGGTCACTACTACCACCCTGTTCCCTTTATAGGGTCACTACTTCCACCCTGTTCCCTTTATAGTGCACTACTACCTCTCTATTCCCTTTATAGGGTCACTACTTCCACCCTGTTCCCTTTATAGTGCACTACTACCACCCTATTCCCTTTATAGGGTCACTACTTCCACTCTGTTCCCTTTATAGTGCACTACTACCACCCTGTTCCCTTTATAGGGTCACTACTTCCACCCTGTTCCCTTTATAGTGCACTACTACCACCCTATTCCCTTTATAGGGTCACTACTACCACCCTGTTCCCTTTATAGTGCACTACTACCACCCTGTTCCCTTTATAGGGTCACTACTACCACCCTATTCCCTTTATAGGGTCACTACTACCACCCTATTCCCTTTATAGGGTCACTACTTCCACCCTGTTCCCTTTATAGGGTCACTACTTCCACCCTGTTCCCTTTATAGGGTCACTACTACCAGCCTGTTCCCTTTATAGGGTCACTACTACCTCTCTATTCCCTTTATAGGGTCACTACCACCCTGTTCCCTTTATAGGGTCACTACTACCCTGTTCCCTTTATAGGGTCACTACTACCACCCTGTTCCCTTTATAGTGCACTACTACCACCCTATTCCCTTTATAGGGTCACTACTACCACCCTGTTCCCTTTATAGGGTCACTACTACCACCCTGTTCCCTTTATAGGGTCACTACCACCCTGTTCCCTTTATAGTGCACTACTACCACCCTATTCCCTTTATAGGGTCACTACTTCCACCCTGTTCCCTTTATAGGGTCACTACTTCCACCCTGTTCCCTTTATAGGGTCACTACTACCACCCTGTTCCCTTTATAGGGTCACTACTACCACCCTGTTCCCTTTATAGGGTCACTACTTCCACCCTGTTCCCTTTATAGTGCACTACTACCACCCTATTCCCTTTATAGGGTCACTACTACCACCCTGTTCCCTTTATAGGGTCACTACTTCCACCCTGTTCCCTTTATAGTGCACTACTACCTCTCTATTCCCTTTATAGGGTCACTACTTCCACCCTGTTCCCTTTATAGTGCACTACTACCACCCTATTCCCTTTATAGGGTCACTACTTCCACCCTGTTCCCTTTATAGTGCACTACTACCACCCTGTTCCCTTTATAGGGTCACTACTTCCACCCTGTTCCCTTTATAGTGCACTACTACCACCCTATTCCCTTTATAGGGTCACTACTACCACCCTGTTCCCTTTATAGTGCACTACTACCACCCTGTTCCCTTTATAGGGTCACTACTACCACCCTATTCCCTTTATAGGGTCACTACTACCACCCTATTCCCTTTATAGGGTCACTACTTCCACCCTGTTCCCTTTATAGGGTCACTACTTCCACCCTGTTCCCTTTATAGGGTCACTACTACCAGCCTGTTCCCTTTATAGGGTCACTACTACCTCTCTATTCCCTTTATAGGGTCACTACCACCCTGTTCCCTTTATAGGGTCACTACTACCCTGTTCCCTTTATAGGGTCACTACTACCACCCTATTCCCTTTATAGGGTCACTACTACCACCCTGTTCCCTTTATAGGGTCACTACTACCCTGTTCCCTTTATAGGGTCACTACTACCACCCTATTCCCTTTATAGGGTCACTACTTCCACCCTGTTCCCTTTATAGGGTCACTACTACCAGCCTGTTCCCTTTATAGGGTCACTACTACCACCCTATTCCCTTTATAGGGTCACTACTTCCACCCTGTTCCCTTTATAGGGTCACTACTACCAGCCTGTTCCCTTTATAGGGTCACTACTACCTCTCTATTCCCTTTATAGGGTCACTACCACCCTGTTCCCTTTATAGGGTCACTACTTCCACCCTGTTCCCTTTATAGGGTCACTACTACCCTGTTCCCTTTATAGGGTCACTACTACCACCCTGTTCCCTTTATAGGGTCACTACTACCACCCTGTTCCCTTTATAGGGTCACTACTACCACCCTGTTCCCTTTATAGGGTCACTACTACCACCCTGTTCCCTTTATAGGGTCACTACTACCTCTCTATTCCCTTTATAGGGTCACTACTACCTCCCTGTTCCCTTTATAGGGTCACTACTACCTCTCTATTCCCTTTATAGGGTCACTACCACCCTGTTCCCTTTATAGGGTCACTACTTCCACCCTGTTCCCTTTATAGGGTCACTACTACCCTGTTCCCTTTATAGGGTCACTACTACCACCCTGTTCCCTTTATAGGGTGACTACTACCACCCTGTTCGCTTTATAGGGTCACTACTACCTCTCTAATCCCTTTATAGGGTCACTACCACCCTGTTCCCTTTATAGGGTCACTACTACCCTGTTCCTTTTATAGGGTCACTACTACCACCCTGTTCCCATTATAGGGTCACTACCACCCTGTTCCCTTTATAGGGTCACTACTACCACCCTGTTCCCTTTATAGGGTCACTACTACCCTGTTCCCTTTATAGGGTCACTACTACCTCCCTGTTCCCTTTATAGGGTCACTACTACCCTGTTCCCTTTATAGGGTCACTACTACCTCCCTGTTCCCTTTGTAGGGTCACTACTTCCACCCTGTTCCCTTTATAGGGTCACTACTACCACCCTGTTCCCTTTATAGGGTCACTACTACCTCTCTATTCCCTTTATAGGGTCACTACTTCCACCCTGTTCCCTTTATAGGGTCACTACTACCTCTCTATTCCCTTTATAGGGTCACTACTACCACCCTGTTCCCTTTATAGTGCACTACTACCACCCTGTTCCCTTTATAGTGCACTACTTCCACCCTGTTCCCTTTATAGGGTCACTACTACCTCTCTATTCCCTTTATAGGGTCACTACTACCACCCTGTTCCCTTTATAGTGCACTACTACCACCCTGTTCCCTTTATAGTGCACTACTACCACCCTGTTCCCTTTACAGTGCACTACTACCACCCTGTTCCCTTTATAGTGCACTACTACCACCCTGTTCCCTTTATAGTGCATTACTTTTGACCGTAGGTTGCCATTTGACAGGCTTTATAGGGTCACTACTTCCACACAGGCTTACTGTAGATTCAGCTCGGGGGGGTTTGAATACAAAGAACCAGAATAGCAACACACTGCTTGTCCGTCCACTTTTTTTTCAAATACAGAATCACTCGTGGCGTTGTTATGCAGTGCAACAATATTCCTATTACAGGAGAGACAAGGACAAAGCAGTTAGCCACAGACATAGTTTATAGGATGAACGTGAGGAAGAGAAAAACAAATGCCTAAAACAAGCTGCATAGCCAGCTACGCTCTTTATCTAGAACCTAAGAGGATTCTTCGGCTGTCCCCGTAGGAGAACTCTTTGAATAACTGGGTTCCAGATAGAACCCTTTTGGTTCCAGATAGAACCCTTTTTATGGTTCGTGATAGAACCCTTTTGGTTCCAGGTAGAACTATTTTGGGTTCCGTGTAAAAAAAACTTTTCCATAGAGGGTTCTACCTTGGGGGGGCTGACTCTCTTGCACTGACTTTATACACACTCACTGGACTCTACCAACACACTTACACACTCCAACACATACACACAAATACACACACACTACATATGATCATATGTGTGTGCTCACAAACACACACACATATTGACGCCACACACACACTTGCACACTCTTTCACACTCTATACATACACTGCTGCTGCTCTGTTTATTGTCTAGTAACTGTACCCCTACCTACATTATATTACCTCAACTACCAATACTGCTGCTACTCTGTTTATTATCTATCCTGATTGACTAGTAACTGTACCCCTACCTACATGTACATATTGCCTCAACTACCAACACTGCTGTTACTCTGTTTATTGTCTATCCTGATTGACTAGTAACTTTACCCCTACCTACATTATATTACCTCAACTACCAATACTGCTGCTGCTCTGTTTATTGTCTATCCTGATTGACTAGTAACTGTACCCCTACCTACATTATATTACCTCAGCTACCAATACTGCTGCTACTCTGTTTATTGTCTATCCTGATTGACTAGTAACTTTACCCCTACCTACATTATATTACCTCAACTACCAATACTGCTGCTGCTCTGTTTATTGTCTATCCTGATTGACTAGTAACTGTACCCCTACCTACATTATATTACCTCAGCTACCAATACTGCTGCTACTCTGTTTATTGTCTATCCTGATTGACTAGTAACTTTACCCCTACCTACATTATATTACCTCAGCTACCAATACTGCTGCTACTCTGTTTATTGTCTATCCTGATTGACTAGTAACTTTACCCCTACCTACATTATATTACCTCAACTACCTCGTACTGCACCTGGACTCAGTACTGTTACTCCTTGTAATACGCCTCGTTGTTGTCATTTGATTGTTTTACTTCCTGCTTTTTTAAAATTTAGCAAATGTTTCTTACTTTTAAACTCTGCGTTGTTGGGAAAAGGCTCGTGACAGTGAAATGTGGCTAGGTTATACCATAGATTGGACTATGGAGTAGCCAGCAAGTTAGCTAGTGTTGCAAAAGCCTATTTCATGCATTGTAAGGTAGCAGTGTGACAATTTGCCCAAACGTTGGTGTCGGTTTTGGACTGATGTAGCTAACTAGCTAACATACAATGGGGTATTGTGGGTAAATTGACGAGGGAAAAAAGGAGGGGGGGAAACTATTTCATTTTTAAATTTTAGAATAAGGATGTAACGTAACAAAATGTGTAAAAAGTCCACTGCCTTACATGGATTGGATGTTTCTATGACAAGTTATCGACCCTGGTTCATATCTCGCGCAGTGCTGACCCTCACACTCTACAGCTCGCTACGCTGAAGACGTTGTTGGTAGCTAGCTAGATAGTCATTTGGCTCAAAAAGTATGTATTTTTAATCCCAGCCCCCGTTCCCGCAGGAGGCCTTTTACCTTTTGGTAGGCCGTCATTGTAAATAAGAATTTGTTTCTTAACTGACTTGCCTCGTTAAATAAAGGTTAAATAAAAAATATATAAAAAAATAAACGTGGGAGTATTAATTGATTAATAAATTGAAAACACACAATGTATTACTGCTTTATAACTGGTTTTACTACAGATTCTTAAAATAAAGTGTTTCCACAGCATTCTATTCATTTACTGATATAAATCTACTGTAGGTATGGACCAATGTAGCCAGTGTATTTCCATAGCAATGATTGGGTTTGAACTATAAACACTTACAACGTAAGATAGGATCTGTAAAGGCTAATTAAAACATGAAAATAATTACACACATAAAGAGAAGCCCCGGGCCAATTCTCTCTGCTGGCTGGGAGAAATGTACATTTAGCAGATGTTGTTATCCAGACAGACTTACAGTTTAGCACATTCATCTTAACATAGCTTGGTGGGAATAGGGGGTAAGTCAAGTGCGAGTGTTAGTTCACAAATGGCAAGGGTGTTATTTATTCGATTTTATAATTATTGTTATTATTATTTATAAAATTATTTTAGACTATCTCATTGGGAAGCTGGTTCCACCGTTGGGGTGCCAGGACAGAGAAGAGTTTTGACTGGGCTGAGCAGGAGCTGCCCTCCCGTAGAGGAGGGAGGGACAAGAAACCAGAGGTGGCAGAACGGAGTACTCAGGTTGCCGTGTAGAGAGGGGCACTTCCTTCTACACTACTTTTGACCAGAGTGCATTACTTTTATTTTCAAACTCGGTCAGATGGATTTATTTTACATGCTCAGCTACAGTTCTGATTGAATATTCCAGATAGATCCAGTTCTGATGGAATATTCCAGACAGCTCCAGTTCTGATTGAATATTCCAGATAGATCCAGTTCTGATGGAATATTCCAGACAGCTCCAGTTCTGATTGAATATTCCAGACAGACCCAGTTCTGATTGAATATTCCAGACAGACCCAGTTCTGATTGAATATTCCAGACAGCTCCAGTTCTGATTGAATATTCCAGACAGACCCAGTTCTGATTGAATATTCCAGACAGACCCAGTTCTGATTGAATATTCCAGACAGACCCAGTTCTGATTGAATATTCCAGACAGCTCCAGTTCTGATTGAATATTCCAGACAGCTCCAGTTCTGATTGAATATTCCATGAAGCTCCAGTTCTGATTGAATATTCCAGACAGTTCTGACTGTATAAATGATTGAATTCAGATGAACCATAGCACTAAAATAGTTGTATATTTCACATCAATTTAACATGTAAAAGTGAAATGGAGGTGACATGAACCTAAAACAAATTAACATGAAAATTCATCCATTTGAGATGAGTGCTTTTTTTCCGTTTTTTAACTTTAGGTGAACTTTATGTTTATTCATATGTAAATGTATTCATTTAAAATAATGGATTGGTGGATTAGGAATTTCTTATTATTTCGACCTTATCTCTTAATTATATTGCTGGATCGAATCCCCGAGCTGACGAGGTAAAAATGTGTCGTTCTCCCCCTGAGCAAGGCAGTTAACCCACTGTTCCCCGTGGCGCCGAAGACGTGGATGTCGATTAGTGGAGCCCCCCCCTGTACCTCTCTGATTCAGAGGGGTTGGGTTAAATGCAGAAGACACAATTCAGGTGAATACATTCAGTTTGGCAACTGACTAGGTATCCCCCTTTCCCTGTACAACTGACTAGATATCCCCCTTTCCCTTTACAACTGACTAGATATCCCCCTTTCTCTTTACAACTGACTAGACATCCCCCTTTCCAACTGACTAGGTATCCCCCTTTACAACTGACTAGGTATCCCCCTTTCCCTGTACAACTGACTAGATATCCCCCTTTCCCTTTACAACTGACTAGATATCCCCCTTTCCTTTACAACTAACTGGGGCGGCAGGGTAGCCTAGTGGTTAGAGCGTTGGACTAGTAACTGGAAGGTTGCAAGTTCAAACCCCTGAGCTCAAGCCCCTGAGCTGACAAGGTACAAATCTGTCGTTCTGCCCCTGAACAGGCATCATTGTAAATAGTTTTCACACTGTAACATCATTGACAATAGTTTTCACACTGGATACATCATTGTAAATAGTTTTCACACTGGATACATCATTGTAAATAGTTTTCACACTGGATAAATCATTGTAAATAGTTTTCACACTGGATAAATAATTGAAAATAGTTTTCACACTGGATACATCATTGTAAATAGTTTTCACACTGGATACATCATTGTAAATAGTTTTCACACTGGATACATCATTGTAAATAGTTTTCACACTAGACACATCATTGTAAATAGTTTTCACACTGGACACATCATTGTAAATAGTTTTCACACTGGACACATCATTGTAAATAGTTTTCACACTGGATAAATCATTGAAAATAGTTTTCACACTGGATACATCATTGTAAATAGTTTTTGTATGTCTGACTGTGTGTGTGTGTAAATTACACTTCCCTTCCCAGCCAGACCATTGTCTCTGGTCTGTAAAATAATTCATAACCTTCCCTTCCCAGCCAGACCATTGTCTCTGGTCTGTAGAATACTCCATAACCTTCCCTTCCCAGCCAGACCATTGTCTCTGGTCTGTAGAATACTTCATCATTGGAACGTCTCTACATGTTAGTCATTTAGCATCTTATCCAGAGCGACTTATAGTAGTGTATTCATATTCAGATAGCTAGGTGGACCAGTCATTGTCAGTACATTCATCTTCAGATAGCTAGGTGGGACAACCACATATCACAGTCATAGTCAGTACATTCATCTCCAGATAGCTAGGTGGACCAGTCATAGTCAGTACATTCATCTCCAGATAACTAGGTGGACCAGTCATAGTCAGTACATTCATCTCCAGATAGCTAGGTGGACCAGTCATAGTCAGGACATTCATCTCCAGATAGCTAGGTAGACCAGTCATAGTCAGGACATTCATCTCCAGATAGCTAGGTGGACCAGTCATAGTCAGGACATTCATCTCCAGATAGCTAGGTGGACCAGTCATAGTCAGGACATTCATCTCCAGATAGCTAGGTGGACCAGTCATAGTCAGGACATTCATCTCCAGATAGCTAGGTGCTAGTAGAAAATGAACATCCAACGAGCGAGGATGCTGTGTGCTGTGTGTGTAGGTGTGTGTGTGTGTGTGTGTGTGTGTGTGTGTGTGTGTGTGTGTGTGTGTGTGTGTGTGTGTGTGTGTGTGTATGTTTTAATTATTTATTTAAATGTCACCTTTATTTAACCAGGTAGGCTAGTTGAGAACACCTTTATTTAACCAGGTAGGCTAGTTGAGAACACCTTTATTTAACCAGGTAGGCTAGTTGAGAACACCTTTATTTAACCAGGTAGGCTAGTTGAGAACAAGTTGCCATTTACAATTGCGACCTGGCCAAGATAAAGCAAAGCAGTTCGACACATACAACGACACAGAGTTACACATGGAGTAAAACAAACATACAGTCAATAATACAGTATAAACAAGTCTATATACGATGTGAGAAAATGAGGTGAGATAAGGGAGGTAAAGGCAAAAAAGGCCATGGTGGCAAAGTAAATACAATATAGTAAGTAAAACACTGGAATGGTAGATTTGCAATGGAAGGATGTGCAAAGTAGAAATAAAAATAATGGGATGCAAAGGAGCAAAATAAATAAATAAATACAGTTGGGAAAGAGGTAGTTGTTTGGGCTAAATTATAGGTGGGCTATGTACAGGTGCAGTAATCTGTGAGCTGCTCTGACAGCTGGTGCTTAAAGCTAGTGAGGGAGATAAGTGTTTCCAGTTTCAGAGATTTTTGTAGTTTGTTCCAGGGCGTACAGGTCGCAGTGGTGGGTAGTATATTGGGCTTTGGTGAAAAATATGGATGGCACTGTGATTAGACTGCATCCAATTTGCTGAGTAAAGTGTTGGAGGCTATTTTGTAAATGACATCGCTGACGTCAAGGATCGACAGGATAGTCAGTTTTACGAGGGTATGTTTGGCAGCATGAGTGAAGGATGCTTTGTTGCATATTGCATTGAAGCTCGTTTGGAGGTTAGTTATTAACACAGTGTCCAAAGAAGGGCCAGTATAGAGAATGGTGTCGTCTGCGTAGAGGTGGATCAGAGAATCACCAGCAGCAAGAGCGACATCATTGATTGAAAAAGTAGTCCCGAGAATTGAACCCTGTGGTACCCCCATAGAGACTGCCAGAGGTCTGGACAACAGACCCTCCGATTTGAGACATTGAACTCTGTCTAGGAAGTAGTTGGTGAACCAGGCGAGGCAGTCATTTGAGAAACCAAGGCTATTGAGTCTGCCGATAAGAATGTGGTGATTGACAGAGTCGAAAGCCTTGGCCAGGTCGATGAATATGGCTGCACAGTAATGTCTTTTATCGATGGAGGTTATGATATCATTTAGGACCTTGAGCGTGGCTGAGCTGCACTCATGACCACCTCGGAAACCAGATTGCATAGCGGAGAAGGTACGATGTGATTCAAAATGGTCAGTAATCTGTTTTGTTAACTTGTCTTTCAAAGTCCTTAGAGATGCAGGGTAGGATAGATATAGGTCTGTAGCAGTTTGGGTTAAGAGTGTCTCTCCCTTTGAAGAGGGGGATGACCGTGACAGCTTTCCAATCTTTGGGAATCTCAGACGATGCGAAAGAGAGGTTGAACAGGCTGGTAATAGGGGTTGAAACAATTTTGGCGGATACTTTTAGAAAGAGAGGGTCAAGATTGTCTAGCCCGGCTGATTTGTAGGGGTCCAGATTCCTTCAGAACATCTGCTATCTGAATTTGGGTGAAGGAGAAATGGGGGAGGCTTGGGCACGTTGCTGTGGGGGGTGCAAGGCTGATGACCAGGGTAGGGGTGGACAGGTGGAAAGCATGGCCAGCCGTACAAAAATGCTTATTGAAATTCTCAATTATCTTGGATTTATCGGTGGTGACAGTGTTTCCTACCCTCAGTGCAGTGGGCAGCTGGGAGGAGGTGCTCTTATTCTCCATGGACTTTACAGTGTCCCAGAAATGTTTTGAGGTTGTGCTGCAGGATGCAAATTTCTGTTTGAAAAAGCTAGCCTTTGCTTTCCTAACTGCCTGTGTATGTTGGTTCCTATCTTCCCTGAAAAGTTGCATATCACGGGGGCTATTCGATGCTAATGCCGAACGCCATAGGATGTTTCTGTGCTGGTCATGGGCAGTCAGGTCTGGAGTGAACCACGGGCTATATCTGTTCCTGGTTAAAAAAAATGGAATGGGGCATGCTGATTTAAGATGTGTTTGTGTGTGTTTCTGTGTGTGTCTCTCAGGGGAACAAGGTGTCAGTGTTAGCTTACAGAGTGTTTTGACAAGCACAGAATGAGATGCCCCCGCAGATTTAATCTCTCTCAGGAGTCCCCCCCATCTCTCCTTTTCCCCCCCACCCCACCCCCCCCCCCCTGCTTGTCTTCTCTACACCAGTCTCCTCAGGTTTATGTCAATCATGTACCTCGTTGTAATATCCTGCCATTTATTTCCTGATGATGGACATCCCAGACAGGAGAGGAGGTGGTTGTAGAATTGAACAGCTCTTTTCTGGATTTTGATTACTAGAGGGTATGGTCCTAATTCTGCATTGTTAGGGATTAGTACTATACGTATATTTTATGCAAAATTCTCTATGCAGAGTCTCATTTGGGTGTTTGTTCCATTTTATGAATTATTGGTTGGTGAGTGGACCCCCAACCATAGAGGGCAATGGGTTCCATAGCTAGAGTATTGTTTCTGCAAATATTTAATTGGGATGTCGAGTTTTATGTTCCTTTTGATGGCTTAGAAGGCCCTTCTTGCCTTGTATCGCCGATCGTTCACAGACTTGTGGAAGTTACTGGTGCTGATGTCTCTTACTGAGATTTACTGTCAGGGCCCCAGGTCTGACAGAACCTGTACAGAGGATTCTGGTGCTGCTGTAGGCCTTCCTTGGTCCGTCCCTTACTGTGAGTGAGTTATTGAGATAGATTATTAGGTTGAGGTGTCTCTCCTACAATGCAGACACGTAACAACTAAGACACACTTCAGGTTTATATGTTTCATTATGTTTTATCACTACTGGAGAGACTCTGAATGGTTCAATTATTTCATTTATTGTGTCGAGCATCAGGCAATCTACCTCATTGTTATACATGTCTCCCAAACTCTAAACAAATCATCTTCGTTTGATAAGATAATACACCTCCTATTACGGTTCAAGTACTCTGCACTACAAACAAATCATCTTCGTTTGATAAGATAATACACCTCCTATTACGGTTCAAGTACTCTGCACTACAAACAAATCATCTTCGTTTGATAAGATAATACACCTCCTATTACGGTTCAAGTACTCTGCACTACAAACAAATCATCTTCGTTTGATAAGATAATACACCTCCTATTACGGTTCAAGTACTCTGCACTACAAACAAATCATCTTCGTTTGATAAGATAATACACCTCCTATTACGGTTCAAGTACTCTGCACTACAAACAAATCATCTTCGTTTGATAAGATAATACACCTCCTATTACGGTTCAAGTACTCTGCACTACAAACAAATCATCTTCGTTTGATAAGATACCGATCAAAATATTTAAATCAGTGTTGATTAGATTACTGTAATTTCCCAGAACAATGATTTTAGATTTTGGATGGATTACACCGGATTAAATCTATATTTTCTGTCTGAACATAGAGTGAATAATATCCCTGAATGACATGTTGTCAGACAGACTGAATAATATCCCTGAATGACATGTTGTCAGACAGACTGAATAATATCCCTGAATGACATGTTGTCAGACAGACTGAATAATATCCCTGAATGACATGTTGTCAGACAGGCTGAATTAATATCCCTGAATGACATGTTGTCAGACAGACTGAATAATATCCCTGAATGACATGTTGTCAGACAGACTGAATAATATCCCTGAATGACATGTTGTCAGACAGGCTGAATTAATATCCCAGAGGGACGTACTTAGACATCTAAAGCCCTTGTAAGGCTTTGTGGCGCCTCAGATCTGTGTAATTATTTATAATGGGACAACAGTAGGACCAGAGGCTGATGCTAATATTATGAATGAAATACACCGCACATTAATTACGGTCCAATCACAACCCACAGGGCAGCAGCGGCGGGTCCAGTGTACCTGCTATGCTTGTGAATATCTGATGTGCATATCACCAAATATGCTGCAGTACAGACAGAATGGATGGTGAATGGAGTTTATTGAATTGACTGTTTTGAACTGGCTGTTGGCTGTTCAATATTTTTCCAAGTATCAGTATTTGATGAGAAGTGTTTGTTTGTACATTTCCTTGGTAGTGTATGTGTATCCCGTTCCACTCAGAGTGGAGGTCTAGACCTGCTCTGTACCCCGTTCCACTCAGAGTGGAGGTCTAGACCTGCTCTGTACCCCGTTTCACTCAGAGTGGAGGTCAAGACCTGCTCTGTACCCCGTTCCACTCAGAGTGGAGGTCAAGACCTGCTCTGTACCCCGTTCCACTCAGAGTGGAGGTCAAGACCTGCTCTGTACCCCGTTCCACTCAGAGTGGAGGTCTAGACCTGCTCTGTACCCCGTTCCACTCAGAGTGGAGGTCTAGACCTGCTCTGTACTACGTTCCACTCAGAGTGGAGGTCTAGACCTGCTCTGTACCCCGTTCCACTCAGAGTGGAGGTCAAGACCTGCTCTGTACCCCGTTCCACTCAGAGTGGAGGTCTAGACCTGCTCTGTACCCCGTTTCACTCAGAGTGGAGGTCTAGACCTGCTCTGTACCCCGTTCCACTCAGAGTGGAGGTCTAGACCTGCTCTGTACCCCGTTCCACTCAGAGTGGAGGCCTAGACCTGCTCTGTACCCCGTTCCACTCAGAGTGGAGGCCTAGACCTGCTCTGTACCCCGTTCCACTCAGAGTGGAGGCCTAGACCTGCTCTGTACCCCGTTCCACTCAGAGTGGAGGTCTAGACCTGCTCTGTACCCCGTTCCACTCAGAGTGGAGGTCAAGACCTGCTCTGTACCCCGTTCCACTCAGAGTGGAGGTCTAGACCTGCTCTGTACCCCGTTCCACTCAGAGTGGAGGTCTAGACCTGCTCTGTACCCCGTTCCACTCAGAGTGGAGGTCTAGACCTGCTCTGTACCCCGTTTCACTCAGAGTGGAGGTCTAGACCTGCTCTGTACCCCGTTCCACTCAGAGTGGAGGCCTAGACCTGCTCTGTACCCCGTTCCACTCAGAGTGGAGGCCTAGACCTGCTCTGTACCCCGTTCCACTCAGAGTGGAGGTCTAGACCTGCTCTGTACCCCGTTCCACTCAGAGTGGAGGTCTAGACCTGCTCTGTACCCCATTCCACTCAGAGTGGAGGTCTAGACCTGCTATGTACCCCGTTCCACTCAGAGTGGGTTAACACCAGCCTGTTGATCTGGGTTAACACCAGCCTGTCGATCTGGGTTAACACCAGCCTGTCGATCTGGGTTAACACCAGCCTGTCGATCTGGGTTAACACCAGCCTGTCGATCTGGGTTAACACCAGCCTGTCGATCTGGGTTAACACCAGCCTGTCGATCTGGGTTAACACCAGCCTGGTGATCTGGGTTAACACCAGCCTGGTGATCTGGGTTAACACCAGCCTGTCGATCTGGGTTAACACCAGCCTGTCGATCTGGGTTAACACCAGCCTGTCGATCTGGGTTAACACCAGCCTGTCGATCTGGGTTAACACCAGCCTGTCGATCTGGGTTAACACCAGCCTGTCGATCTGGGTTAACACCAGCCTGTGTCTGTTTTTTTATTTGTCCTGTTCCACTCATGTACGTGTGTGGTGTGAAATATATATTCGTTTTTTTGTTGCAAATCCTACTCCCCCTTACACACCCTCAGAGAGGGACCCTGGAATCATTAGGGTTAAGTGCGTTGCTCAATGGCAGATCATCCGATTCTTCACCTAGTCGGCTCGGGGATTCTAGTCAGCAACCTTTCAGTTCCTGGCCCAACACTCTAACAGCAAGGCTACCTGCTGCTCCGAAAGACTATTGATAAATACAGAGGAATGGAATGCTGTGGGATGGAAAGCTGTGGGGTGGAAAGATGTGGGGATGGAAAGAGTCTGGAAAGCTGTGGGGTGGAAAGCTGTGGGGATGGAAAGATGTGGGGTTGGAAAGATGTGGGGATGGAAAGATGTGGGGATGGAAAGATGTGGGGATGGAAAGATGTGGGGATGGAAAGATGTGGGGATGGAAAGCTGTGGGGTTGGAAAGCTGTGGGGCTTGAAAGCTGTGGGGATGGAAATATGTGGGGATGGAAAGCTGTGGGGCTTGAAAGCTGTGGGGATGAAAAGATGTGGGGTTGGAAAGATGTGGGGTTGGAAAGATGTGGGGATGGAAAGATGTGGGGATGGAAAGAGGCTGAAAAGCTGTGGGGATGGAAAGATGTGGGGTGGAAAGCTGTAGGGTGGAAAGCTGTGGGATGGAAAGATGTGGGGATGGAAAGATGTGGGGTGGAAAGATGTGGGGTGGAAAGCTGTGGGGATGGAAAGCTGTAGGGTGGAAAGCTGTGGGGATGGAAAGATGTGGGGATGGAAAGAGGCTGGAAAGCTGTGGGGTGGAAAGCTGTAGGGTGGAAAGCTGTGGGGTGGAAAGCTGTAGGGTGGAAAGCTGTGGGGTGGAAAGCTGTGTGATGGAAAGAGGCTGGAAAGCTGTGGGGTGGAAAGCTGTAGGGTGGAAAGCTGTGGGGTGGAAAGCTGTGGGATGGAAAGAGGCTGGAAAGCTGTGGGGTGGAAAGCTGTAGGGTATAAAGCTGTGGGTGGAAAGCTGTGGGGTGGAAAGATGTGGGGTGGAAAGATGTGGGGATGGAAAGAGGCTGGAAAGCTGTGGGGATGGAAAGCTGTGTGCTGGAAAGCTGTGGGATGGACTGGGCACGTAGAAACTAGCTGTCTGTCTGTGAGCCTGGAGTTGCTGAGGCTAGACGAGGGGCCCTTCATCTGAGCCAGGAGTCAGCCCCATCATCTGAGGGGTGAGTGGCTAGCTGAGCTGTTGTCTGTGTGACCCAGCTGGTGTTACTGGGCCAGCCCGACCAGATGGGTCCTGCTCCAACCTAAGCCTCAGTTCCTATCCCCAGGGAAGCTGTTACTCAGACTAGGCCAGCTTGGATCACTGATTGGTCTCATCAGCACAGAATAGGACACCACCGCAGGCCCCTGCTGTATCATTATGGCTAACTTACACCTTAACTACAAGCCAGAGAAACGTTAAAATAAAGTAGCTATCAAATCAAGTAAACCCTAAACTGAGACATGCTAACATTGTTGTGGAAAATCTTGAGTCAAATATTTGCACAGATACCCGGAACTTGTGAATTCAATTTAGACTTTATTACAAACGTAACAGAGCCGAGCACTAAAATCTCATGTCACAGAGTTCTGCCTTTATAGGATTCTGTCTTTGCATAACGTATAGAGTCTCCTCCCTCTATATGAAAATAGCTTCCCTTGACCTTTCTCCACCATTATCTTTCAGTCTCAGTTCTTGCTTGTTAACACCCACATCTGACAGCCATATATGTTATAATGGTAGCAGTGGGCCTGGTCCTATATGTTCCATTCCTTATGTAGCCATTCTGTCTCAGCTCTTCAAAGTGGACAGCCTAGACGCTGCTAATAATGGAAATGGAATCATAGTCATGAGTTTGCTCCCACAACATAAAGTAGCTTTCAAATCAAGTAAACCCTCAACTGAGACATGCTAACATAAAGTAGCTTTCAAATCAAGTAAACCCTAAACTGAGACATGCTAACATAAAGTAGCTTTCAAATCAAGTAAACCCTAAACTGAGACATGCTAACATAAAGTAGCTTTCAAATCAAGTAAACCCTAAACTGAGACATGCTAACTTAAAGTAGCTTTCAAATCAAATAAACCCTCAACTGAGACATGCTAACATAAAGTAGCGTCTAATTAAAGAAGCGGGTGTTTAGGTAATACAATAAAATGATGTTTTGGAGTATATTTCCATGACTCCTGGGCTACTAACACTAGAATGTTGTAAAAATACATTTTATTCAACCTCAAACACATTGATTGAAGCTTGTTTTGTAAACCTGAATATAATGCAAAGGCAGCATAGGAATCAACAACAACAAAAAAAAGGAAGTTATAAACCCTGTCAAGAAATATGAATATGAAATTGTTATTCTGGGCAGACAGCTCCACTTTGGGGCTTTTGAAGCCTCGGGAAGGAGGCAGAGGAAATAAAATAAAAAAGTGTAATTTGATCAAACGTACCAAGTAATCAGGGTTACGCCGTGGTTATCACACAGTCATCCTCTAACATGGTCTCCTCTGCCAAGAAAGGATGGCACACTGCCACAAGGATGCTCCCTGCTACCCACTCAGTACATCGATCAAAGATATAATGAAATATATCATACGATGAACTATATAACGTAATGACATATAATGGGGCAGGCAGGCCGGTTTTATTATGATTATATTTGGATAATCCCCCTGAGGTATAACTGAAGACATGCTTAACTTAAACACGGCGGATGTCTGAAGGTAGTGTTGAATATAATAGTGTGTAGGATGTACAGTGCTGCCCTACACAACAGTTTACGCTTCTGAATGTAAGTAATTTCCACAAGCACATGGAGTAGCCAGACAAATAGAAATAAAAGTACCCCTCCCTCTGGGTTAAGATTCGTTTTGATAAACACGCTCTATTTGTGGGTGGCCTCTGGTGCATTCTAATTCTACATTATATTTTCAGCCAGCAACTATCAGGAAATAACACTGATCATTTAAAAAACAACAACACTTTTACAGTGTCAGATTCATCAGCTGTTGTACAATATATTTAAAAGACAGCAAAAACGTAATTTTGACAACACTGGGCCTTTAAGAACCCTTGAAGAGTCTGCTGACTTTCCACAGCGTCAAGCTTCCCTTTAAGAGTCTGCTGACTCCCACAGCGTCAAGCTTCCCTTTAAGAGTCTGCTGACTTCCACAGCGTCAAGCTTCCCTTTAAGAGTCTGCTGACTCCCACAGCGTCAAGCTTCCCTTTAAGAGTCTGCTGACTTCCACAGGCTACAAGCTTCCCTTTAAGAGTCTGCTGACTTCCACAGGCTACAAGCTTCCCTTTAAGAGGCTGCTGACTTCCACAGCGTCAAGCTTCCCTTTAAGAGTCTGCTGACTCCCACAGCGTCAAGCTTCCCTTTAAGAGTCTGCTGACTTCCACAGGCTACAAGCTTCCCTTTAAGAGTCTGCTGACTTCCACAGGCTACAAGCTTCCCTTTAAGAGTCTGCTGACTTCCACAGGCTACAAGCTTCCCTTTAAGAGTCTGCTGACTTCCACAGGCTACAAGCTTCCCTTTAAGAGTCTGCTGACTCCCACAGCATCAAGCTTCCCTTTAAGAGTCTGCTGACTTCCACAGCGTCAAGCTTCCCTTTAAGAGTCTGCTGACTTCCACAGCGTCAAGCTTCCCTTTAAGAGTCTGCTGACTTCCACAGCGTCAAGCTTCCCTTTAAGAGTCTGCTGACTTCCACAGGCTACAAGCTTCCCTTTAAGAGTCTGCTGACTTCCACAGGCTACAAGCTTCCCTTTAAGAGTCTGCTGACTTCCACAGGCTACAAGCTTCCCTTTAAGAGTCTGCTGACTTCCACAGGCTACAAGCTTCCTTTTACGAACCCTTTAAGAGTCTGCTGACTTCCACAGGCTACAAGCTTCCATTTAAGAGTCTGCTGACTTCCACAGGCTACAAGCTTCCCTTTAAGAGTCTGCTGACTTCCACAGGCTACAAGCTTCCCTTTAAGAACTCTTTAAGAGTCTGCTGACTCCCACAGCGTCAAGCTTCCCTTTAAGAGTCTGCTGACTTCCACAGTGTCAAGCTTCCCTTTAAGAGTCTGCTGACTTCCACAGCGTCAAGCTTCCCTTTAAGAGTCTGCTGACTTCCACAGGCTACAAGCTTCCCTTTAAGAGTCTGCTGACTCCCACAGCGGCAAGCTTCCCTTTAAGAGTCTGTTGACTTCCACAGGCTACAAGTTTCCCTTTAAGAGTCTGCTGACTTCCACAGGCTACAAGCTTCCCTTTAAGAACTCTTTAAGAGTCTGCTGACTCCCACAGTGTCAAGCTTCCCTTTAAGAGTCTGCTGACTTCCACAGCGTCAAGCTTCCCTTTAAGAGTCTGCTGACTTCCACAGCGTCAAGCTTCCCTTTAAGAGTCTGCTGACTTCCACAGGCTACAAGCTTCCCTTTAAGAGTCTGCTGACTCCCACAGCGTCAAGCTTCCCTTTAAGAGTCTGCTGACTTCCACAGGCTACAAGCTTCCCTTTAAGAGTCTACTGACTTCCACAGGCTACAAGCTTCCCTTTAAGAGTCTGCTGACTTCCACAGGCTACAAGCTTCCCTTTAAGAACTCTTTAAGAGTCTGCTGACTCCCACAGCGTCAAGCTTCCCTTTAAGAGTCTGCTGACTTCCACAGGCTACAAGCTTCCCTTTAAGAACTCTTTAAGAGTCTGCTGACTCCCACAGCGTCAAGCTTCCCTTTAAGAGTCTGCTGATTTCCACAGGCTACAAGCTTCCTTTTACGAAGCATTCGGTCAGCTATCTGCAATACAGGTATGATTGATGAAGGAAGCAGGTGTTTAACATGGAATATGATACACAGAAAGCAGCATTTGACGACTCCATTGTCAGATTAAATCAGTATCTTTAATAATACCATATAAATATCATTAGCTATTTTAAAACAATTCAATTTGTTTTCTTTTATCATATTTTGGACCAGAGTGAGGCTCCATCTCCACTATCCTACCTACTGCTCCTGCAGTGTTGAGGATTCACCATCTTCATTGAATGTTTTCATCATTTATCTGCAGATAATTGCCAAAAAGCATTACCAGTATGCAAATTAGGGAGCCAAATGAACAGCTCTCTCACAGATGCAATTCGGTAGACTACTGATGAGTCGCTCACTTTAACGTCACTGTCTGTCAAGTCCTAATGGACTTCATATAGAAAATACAAACGGGATCTCTAGTTTACGTGTCTCGATGCGATACCATGAACATATAACTACATTGTACATTGTGCTTTATGTATTGATTTGATATTCATAAAAAACAATATAAAAATAGATATATATATTTAAAAAATTACTACATTGTACGATTTATCAATGGAGCAAGACATGTGATCGACTTCATTCAGTCAGTTTTTTATAAACTAGTCAAGAATGCGGTCTGTCAATCAAAGCGCAGTAACTATCCGATCCGCTCTACCGTTATGTGGCTGCTTATGAAACATTACACCAGGGTCCAACGTTAACTTTTGAACAGAATTTCTACTGGCCCGGAAACGGTGTAGTTCCTAAATGCATTTGGGGTCATACAGACCCTAACGATTGGCATGCTCTCTCTCTCTCTCTATATATTCAGATATGTATTAATAACGGTTTAATATAATTTAGCAATGCAAGTCATTACTCTAATACACTGAAAAGAGGCTGGCCCCGAGCGGGCCATTGACGACATCCATTGGCCCAATATATTTGTACTGGCCTGGGCCGTGATTAATGTCGGACTCTTGCAAAGGGAAAGAAAATAAATGAATGTGTCAGATAGTAATTGGATAAGTGGATTCCGATCGTCAACACATACATGGGACGTACAAATCCATGCCCCTCTCCCAGTGACAGCGATCACCACACACGCACCCAGCCATGAACCGAGAGGCGGGACTAAAAGCAGACTGTCAAACCAGCAGTGTTTCCCTGCCGTCGCTCACGTTGTGACTGACAGGCGCTTGTCCTATCAATAGATCGCTAGAAGATGCATATCGTTCGTTCTAGCAGCGGGAGAGGGCTCGGAAAACTTTTTTTCTGACAAGATAAGTAAAAAGTGACTAAGGTAATCGGCTTTATAGCCGGCGCTAGTGGAAAACACCGGTCGAATATTATAGTTTGTAGGATATCCAGTATAGCCGCACACAACAGAGAGGTGGTGGGTTGAATAGTAGTGGTCGTGTACATTGCTACCATACACAACAGAGAGGTGGTGGGTTGAATAGTAGTGGTCGTGTACATTGCTACCATACACAACAGAGAGGTGGTGGGTTGAATAGTAGTGGTCGTGTACATTGCTACCATACACAACAGAGAGTGTGTTCTGAGGACAGCCACTCAGCATAGCCTTTGTATGACTCTATCCCTCTTGAATTATTTATGAGGCTGGAATATCTAGGCTTATCATTCAGGATGGAATATCTAGGCTTTTCATTCAGGATGGAATATCTAGGCTTTTCATTCAGGATGGAATATCTAGGCTTTTCATTCTGGATGGAATATCTAGGCTTTTCATTCAGGTGGAATATCTAGGCTTTTCATTCAGGATGGAATATCTAGGCTTTTCATTCAGGTGGAATATCAAGGCTTTTCATTCAGGATGGAATATCTAGGCTTTTCATTCAGGATGGAATATCTAGGCTTTTCATTCAGGTGGAATATCTAGGCTTTTCATTCAGGATGGAATATCTAGGCTTTTCATTCTGGATGGAATATCTAGGCTTTTCATTCAGGTGGAATATCTAGGCTTTTCATTCAGGTGGAATATCTAGGCTTTTCATTCTGGATGGAATATCTAGGCTTTTCATTCTGGATGGAATATCTAGGCTTTTCATTCAGTTATTTTGCCATCTAGTTCATTCTCTTCACTCACAGATAGTATTAATGATAGAGATGTCTGTATTATGGTCTGTGTTTTTGGTGCTCCATGTTACCTGGGTCACTAGATGATGACCAGGTTCAGAGACTAACTCAGTCAGGAAGCGAAGGTTTTGTTCTGGTTAACCGTGACGAGATTGGCCCCTGCATTCACCCACACAACGACTCTGCCGAACCAGATGATCACAGCTCACAGTGGAAAAGACCACCTGAACCAAACCACTCCACTTTCCCTTCAAAGGAAACACAAAGCCCTGTGGTCTGTGTGGGTCCTATGGCCTGGTCTGTTGGCCTGGTTTCTGCTCCCCCCCCTGCCTTGTCAGTGGTTGGTGGGGTGGGTGGAGGGTTATCCTCACAGCAGGACCATGAGGGAACAGAGAATAGATCAGAATAGATCCATCCACCAGTCGTCCGCCGTAAGCCATTGGCTAAGTCTACCCCGGCCTAGTCTTAACCCATGCTGACTCTGAAAGTATAGATCTCTACAAAAGTCCTGGCCCTGGCCCATGTTGACTCAGCCTGTCATTGGGCCAGACCTGACACACCTGATGCCCACACCTTTTCTGGTTTGGTCTGGTGCAGGCCTGGAGACCGGAAGTTCAGAGGTCAGTGGTTCAGAGGTCAGGCCGAGTGTGCCTCTGCCCTCTTTAATGATGCTTTAAGATAATACAGAGCCAGGCGTGCCAGGGTCAAAGATCAAAGACAGCCCGCAGGGAGGGAGGGAGGGGGGAGGGAGATGAAAAGGGAGGGGAGGAAGCAGGAGGCAAAACGTCCCAAATGGGCAGTTGAACGTTTGCAGAAGAAGGGAGGAGGCAGAAAGCTGTCCCACGGGGTTCAGGAGAAATAGGTCTGAGCAGCATGGAAAGCCTTAATGCTGATGTTAGTATTCTATACAGACCACCCTTCAACTCTTCATTAATGCAAGCCATGCCATGCCAGCACTCTAGAGAGAGAGAAATACACAGAGAAAAAGAGACAGAGAGAGAGAGACAGAGAGAGAGAGGGAGAGAGAGAGATAGAGAGAGAGAGGGAGAGAGAGAGAGAGAGAGAGAGAGAGAGAGAGATAGAGAGAGAGAGAGAGAGAAAGAGAGAGATAAGTAGCCACTCTGTTTCCCCTGATCAAATAGAGTGAGAGAGGGAGGAAGGAAGGAAAACAGCTTTCACTGGCCTCCATCCACCATGCACAGCAGAAATGATTAAACCCATAAGAGGATAATACTAAACTTCTTCCTCTGTATACTCATTCTGTTCTGTTCTGTTCTGCTCTGTTCTACTCTGTTCTGTTCTGTTCTACTCTGTTCTGTTCTGTTCTGCTCTATTCTGTTCTGCTCTGCTCTGTTCTGTTCTACTCTGTTCTGTTCTGTTCTGCTCTATTCTGTTCTACTCTGTTCTGCTCTGTTCTGTTCTGCTCTGTTCTGTTCTGCTCTGTTCTGCTCTGTTCTGTTCTGTTCTGCTCTGTTCTGTTCTGTTCTACTCTGTTCTGTTCTGTTCTGCTCTATTCTGTTCTACTCTGTTCTGCTCTGTTCTGTTCTGCTCTGTTCTGTTCTGCTCTGTTCTGCTCTGTTCTGCTCTGTTCTGTTCTGCTCTGTTCTGTTCTGCTCTGTTCTGCTCTGTTCTGCTCTGCTCTGTTCTGCTCTGTTCTGTTCTGCTCTGTTCTGTTCTGCTCTGTTCTGCTCTGTTCTGTTCTACTCTGTTCTGCTCTGTTCTGTTTCGTTCAGCTCTCTTCACTTTGGATACAGGCTGATTCTTCAAAGTGAGAGTTTTTTAATACTCTTTCATCACCACAACTGTCATGTTCATTCAATATCATCTGATCGTCGGTCTCATGAATACAGTATTAATGTCTTTGCTTTGAGAGAGAACAGGTCATGAAACATGCTGTCTGTTGTCCATTTGCTTGGGTTGTGGGTTTATTCTTTTTCACACTATTGAAAACCTTTTGACTACAAACCATTCAAGCAAAACGCGAAGCCTCTGCTTATTACCAAGCTTTCGACATGATATTTGTAGGAAATATGAATCTGGGTTTTTGTAAAGCAGTGAAGTCTTTCTACTGGTAATGAATAGAGACATGATGCATTTGGCCTGTTGAGTGCAGTAAGCAGAGCAGAGAGAGGGAGTGGTGTGTTGCCTGGCTCTAGCCAGACGGTAAGAAGGGTGTTGTGTTGCCTGGCTCTAGCCAGACGGTAAGAAGGGTGTTGTGTTGCCTGGCTCTAGCCAGACGGTAAGAAGAGTGTTGTGTTGCCTGGCTCTAGTCAGACGGTAAGAAGGGTGTTGTGTTGCCTGGCTCTAGTCAGACGGTAAGAAGGGTGTTGTGTTGCCTGGCTCTAGCGAGACGGTAAGAAGGGTGTTGTGTTGCCTGGCTCTAGCCAGACGGTTGTGTTGCCTGGCTCTAGCCAGACGGTAAGAAGAGTGTTGTGTTGCCTGGCTCTAGCCAGACGGTAAGAAGAGTGTTGTGTTGCCTGGCTCTAGCCAGACGGTAAGAAGGGTGTTGTGTTGCCTGGCTCTAGCCAGACGGTAAGAAGAGTGTTGTGTTGCCTGGCTCTAGCCAGACGGTAAGAAGAGTGTTGTGTTGCCTGGCTCTAGTCAGACGGTAAGAAGAGTGTTGTGTTGCCTGGCTCTAGCGAGACGGTAAGAAGAGTGTTGTGTTGCCTGGCTCTAGTCAGATAATAAGAAGAGTGTTGTGTTGCCTGGCTCTAGCCAGACGGTAAGAAGAGTGTTGTGTTGCCTGGCTCTAGTCAGACGGTAAGAAGAGTGTTGTGTTGCCTGGCTCTAGCCAGACGGTAAGAAGGGGGTTGTGTTGCCTGGCTCTAGCCAGACGGTTGTGTTGCCTGGCTCTAGCCAGACGGTAAGAAGGGTGTTGTGTTGCCTGGCTCTAGCCAGACGGTAAGAAGAGTGTTGTGTTGCCTGGCTCTAGCCAGACGGTAAGAAGAGTGTTGTGTTGCCTGGCTCTAGCCAGACGGTAAGAAGAGTGTTGTGTTGCCTGGCTCTAGCCAGACGGTAAGAAGAGTGTTGTGTTGCCTGGCTCTAGCCAGACGGTAAGAAGGGGGTTGTGTTGCCTGGCTCTAGCCAGACGGTTGTGTTGCCTGGCTCTAGCCAGACGGTAAGAAGGGTGTTGTGTTGCCTGGCTCTAGCCAGACGGTAAGAAGAGTGTTGTTATTGCCTGGCTCTAGCCAGACGGTAAGAAGAGTGGTGTGTTGCCTGGCTCTAGCCAGACGGTAAGAAGAGTGGTGTGTTGCCTGGCTCTAGCCAGACGGTAAGAAGAGTGTTGTGTTGCCTGGCTCTAGCCAGACGGTAAGAAGAGTGTTGTGTTGCCTGGCTCTAGCCAGACGGTAAGAAGGGGGTTGTGTTGCCTGGCTCTAGCCAGACGGTTGTGTTGCCTGGCTGTAGCCAGATGGTAAGAAGGGTGTTGTGTTGCCTGGCTCTAGCCAGATGGTAAGAAGGGTGTTGTGTTGCCTGGCTCTAGCCAGACGGTAAGAAGAGTGGTGTGTTGCCTGGCTCTAGCCAGACGGTAAGAAGAGTGTTGTGTTGCCTGGTTCTAGCCAGACGGTAAGAAGGGGGTTGTGTTGCCTGGCTCTAGCCAGATGGTAAGAATAGTGTTGTGTTGCCTGGCTTTCAATTTCAATCTATCCAGGCGGTAAGGCTCTAGCGAGACAATAAGACTCTAGCCAGACGGTAAGGCTCTAGCCAGACGGTAAGGCTCTAGCCAGACGCTAAGGCACTAGCCAGGCGGTAAGGCTCTAGCTAGACAATAAGGCTCCTACCAGGCCGTAAGGCTCTAGCTAGACAATAAGCCTCTAGCTAGACAATAAGGCTCTAGCCAGACAATAAGGCTCTAGCCAGACGGTAAGGCACTAGCCAGGCGGTAAGGCTCTAGCTAGACAATAAGGCTCTAGCTAGACAATAAGCCTCTAGCCAGACAATAAGCCTCTAGCCAGACAATAAGGCTCTAGCCAGACAATAAGGCTAGCCAGATGGTAAGGCTCTAGCCAGACGGTAAGGCTCTAGCCAGACAATAAGGCTCTAGCCAAGCGGTAAGCCAGACGGTAAGGCTAGCTAGACTGTAAGGCTCTAGCCAGACAGTAAGGCTCTAGCCAGGCAGTACGGCTCTAGCCAGACGGTAAGGCTCAAGGCAGGCGGTAAGGCTCTAGCCAGGCGGTAAAGCTCTTGCTATTCAATAAGGCTATAGCTAGACAATAAGGCTCTAGCCAGACGGTAAGGCTCTAGCCAGACAGTAAGGCTCTAGCCAGGCAGTAAGGCTCTAGCCAGACGGTAAGGCTCTAGGCAGGCGGTAAGGCTCTAGTAAGGCGGTAAACCTATTGCTATTCAATAAGGCTCTAGCCAGATGGTAAGGCTCTAGCCAGACAATAAGGCTCTAGCCAAGCGGTAAGCCAGGCGGTAAGGCTAGCCAGGCTGTAAGGCTCTAGCCAGACAGTAAGGCTCTAGCCAGGCAGTAAGGGTCTAGCCAGACGGTAAGGCTCAAGGCAGGCGGTAAGGCTCTAGCCAGGTGGTAAAGCTCTTGCTATTCAATAAGGCTCTAGCTAGACAATAAGGCTCTAGCCAGACGGTAAGGCTCTAGGCAGGCGGTAAGGCTCTAGTAAGGCGGTAAACCTATTGCTATACAATAAGGCTCTAGCCAGATGGTAAGGCTCTAGCCAGACAATAAGGCTCTAGCCAAGCGGTAAGCCAGGCGGTAAGGCTAGCCAGGCTGTAAAGGCTCTAGCCAGACAGTAAGGCTCTAGCCAGGCAGTAAGGCTCTAGCCAGACGGTAAGGCTCTAGCCAGACGATAAGGCTCTAGCCAGACAGTAAGGCTCTAGCCAGGCAGTAAGGCTCTAGCCAGACGGTAAGGCTCAAGGCAGGCGGTAAGGCTCTAGCCAGGCGGTAAAGCTCTTGCTATTCAATAAGGCTCTAGCTAGACAATAAGGCTCTAGCCAGACGGTAAGGCTCTAGCCAGACGATAAGGCTCTAGCCAGACGGTAAGGCTCTAGCCAGACGGTAAGGCTCTAGCCAGATGGTAAGGCTATAGCCAGACAGTAAGCCAGGCTTTATGGTAAGTGATCAGGTTGGTATGGTAACGGCAGTGTGGGGTGTTGAGCCAAGCAATTTCTACTCTTTACCAGATGTTATCAAGCGTGTTAAAAGTAAACAATTCCACATGAACCATGCTGGCCGTCAGCCAAACCCCTCCCCTCTGCTCTGCAGTCTGTATAGGTCTGACAGGAGAGGTTGGGGAGGGAAATGGGTGTGACTGAACAGACATTTAATAACCAGCAGATATTCCTGGATTTAAGCTAACAGACCTATCTCTATTCCTGGGTCAAAACACAGAGTGGTCTTGAGAGGAGATCTTTATACTTAATGTTGACGTTAAAACAATATATATTTATATTTATGTAGTACCGTAAAAAAAGTATATTTTTAACACTGAATGTTAGCAGATCTTCAACCAAAACCTCATATTAGATAAAGGAAATCTCCATGGACAAATAACACAGCAATGACATACTTAATTTATTTCATAAACACATTTATGACAACACCCACTGACCCTGTGTGGAAAAGTAATTGCCCCCTTTACACTCAATAACTGTTTGTGCCACCTTTAACTGCAGTGACTCCAACCAAACACTTCCTGTAGTTGATCAGTCCACCTTTAACTGCCATGACTCCAACCAAACACTTCCTGTAGTTGATCAGTCCACCTTTAACTGCCATGACTCCAACCAACCACTTCCTGTAGTTGTTGATCAGTCCACCTTTAACTGCCATGACTCCAACCAACCACTTCCTGTAGTTGGTGATCAGTCCACCTTTAACTGCAGTGACTCCAACCAACCACTTCCTGTAGTTGATCAGTCCACCTTTAACTGCCATGACTCCAACCAACCACTTCCTGTAGTTGATCAGTCCACCTTTAACTGCAGTGACTCCAACCAAACACTTCCTGTAGTTGTTGATCAGTCCACCTTTATCTGCCATGACCCCAACCAACCACTTCCTGTAGTTGTTGATCAGTCCACCTTTACCTGCAAAGACTCCAACCAAACACTTCCTGTAGTTGGTGATCAGTCCACCTTTAACTGCAGTGACTCCAACCAACCACTTCCTGTAGTTGATCAGTCCACCTTTAGCTGCAAAGACTCCAACCAACCACTTCCTGTAGTTGGTGATCAGTCTCTTACGTCGTTGTGGTAGAAATTTGTCTCACTCTTCTATGCAGAACTGCTGTAAATCAGCGACATTAGTGGGTTTTCAAGCATGAACTGCTCGTTTCAAGTCCTGCCACAACATCTCAATTGCGATTAGGTCTAGACTAGGCCGTTCCAAAACTTCAAATCTGTTGCTTTTTAGCCATTTTCGTGTAGACTTGATTGTGTGTTTTGTAAAATTGTCTTGCTGCTTGACCCAGCTGCGCTTCAGCTGAAAGATGACCTGACATTCTCCTGTATAATGATCTGATACAGAGCAGAATTCATGGTTCCTTCTATTAAGTCGTCCAGGTCCTGAGGCAGCAAAGCTTCCCCAAACCATCACACTACCACCACCATGCTGACCCCAAACCATCACACTACCACCATGCTAACCCCAAACCATCACACTACCACCACCATGCTGGACCCCAAACCATCACACTACCACCATCATGCTAACCCCAAACCATCACACTACCACCACCATGCTGGACCCCAAACCATCACACTACCACCACCATGCTGACCCCAAACCATCACACTACCACCACCATGCTGACCCCAAACCATCACACTACCACCATGTTGACCCCAAACCATCACACTACCACCACCATGCTGACCCCAAACCATCACACTACCACCACCATGCGGACCCCAAACCATCACACTACCACCACCATGTTGACCCCAAACCATCACACTACCACCATGCTGACCCCAAACTATCACACTACCACCACCATGCTGACATAATGGGACCCATATCGTCCAAAAAGTTGATCAAACTTGAGGCAACTTTTTGGACTACATGGTTTGGATGGATGGATGGATGGATGATGGATGGATGGATGGATGATGTATGGATGGATGGAAGGATGGATGGATGGATGGATGATGGATGGATGGATGATAGATGAATGGGTGGATGGATGAATGGGTGAATGGATGAATGGGTGGATGGATGAATGGGTGGATGGATGAATGGGTGGATGGATGAATGGGTGGATGGATGAATGGGTGGATGGATGAATGGGTGGATGGATGGGTGGATGTATGAATGGGTGGATGGATGAATGGGTGAATGGATGAATGGGTGGATGGATGAATGGGTGGATGGATGAATGGGTGAATGGATGAATGGGTGGATGTATGGATGGATGGATGGATGGATGGATGGATGGATGGATGGATGGATGGATGGATGGATGGATGGATGGATGGATGGATGGATGGGTGGATGGATGGATGAATGGGTGGATGGATGAATGTGTGGATGAATGAATGGGTGGATAGAGTCTGATGTTGGGTCAGAGGAGAGAGTGCTGGAGGTTGGGCAGGAGATGAAGATGTCACGATAATGTTAGAAGTGAGGGAAGGGCAGACTGAAGGTGGTGAAGGAGGATCAATAAGAGTGGCTAGAGGATTTACCCATGGGCCCATATGGGATGGGACTGAAGAGATAAGCAGCACGCAGATCCTATCTCAATACTGCAGATAGAGGCACAAAGAACAACACTGCAGACCACAGCTGTGTCCCAAATGGCACCCTATGGAACTCCATAAGGGCCCTGGTCAAAAGTGCACTATATAGGGAACAGGTTATCATATGGGACACCCACCAGTCCATTCAGAGGACAGAGCCAGGGTCAGACAGAGACACTTTTCAGACCTGGGTTCAAATACTATTTGATATCGTTCAGATGTTTTTTGAGTGTTTGCTTTAGCACCAGATGGACAAGGTGCCAGATGGACAAGGTGCCAGATGGACAAGGTGCCAGATGGACAAGGTGCCAGATGGACAAGGTGCCAGATGGACAAGGTGCCAGATGGACAAGGTGCCAGATGGACAGGGTTTGAGTTGTGATTCCATTGTACCAGACAAGGTGCCAGATGGACAAGGTGCGAGTTGTGATTCCATTGTACCAGACAAGGTGCCAGATGGACAGGGTTTGAGTTGTGATTCCATTGTACCAGACAAGGTGCCAGATAGACAGGGTTTGAGTTGTGATTCCATTGTATCAGACAAGGTGCCAGAAGGACAGGGTTTGAGTTGCGATTCCATTGTACCAGACAAGGTGCCAGATGGACAGGGTTTGAGTTGTGATTCCAGTGTACCAGACAAGGTGCCAGATGGACAGGGTTTGAGTTGTGATTCCAGTATACCAGACAAGGGGCCAGATGGACAGGGTTTGAGTTGTGATTCCATTGTACCAGACAAGGGGCCAGATGGACAGGGTTTGAGTTGTGATTCCATTGTACCAGACAAGGGGCCAGATGGACAGGGTTTGAGTTGTGATTCCATTGTACCAGACAAGGTCCATCAAGGCACAAATAAATCATTTGAAATGATTATGACAAAAGCAGTTGAACCCAGGTTTATTAAAGGGATACGTCGGGCTATTGGCAATTTGTCATTTGGACTACTTCCCCAGAGTCAGATGTTTCTGTGTCCAGTATGAAGGAAGCTTGAGGTAGTTTCGGGAGCCAATGCTAACTAGCGTTAGCACAGTGACTGGAAGTCTATGGGTATCTGCTAGCATGCTAGTTGATGAATGGCCTTAAGTGCCATAATCCTATAGTATCTCTTTAAATGCTTTTTGATCAAATAACTCATAATAATAAATACCAGATGTGATTCCAGAACATAATATTTCATAAAGGTGTTAATATGCACAGCATGTTGGTTCAAAGGAATTCTCACATCTATGCTGTTTGCTCGAGGTGTTTTACAAAGGTGTTAATAAATGTTTAGTTATGTTGTTTTGTATTTTGGGTCTGTGGTGTTGCTTTTTATTGAACTATGAATATTTATAACCAGAAGGAAGGGGTTTATTTTACCTTGCCTTAAACAGTGTCATTTGGGATGCAGTGTAATGTTTAAGACAGAGCACCACCTCAAGTTCTGTTACCTCAAGTTCTGTTACCTCAAGTTCTGTTACCTCAAGTACTGTTACCTCAAGTTCTGTTACCTCAAGTTCTGTTACCTCAAGTTCTGTTACCTCAAGTACTGTTACCTCAAGTTCTGTTACCTCAAGTACTGTTACCTCATTACCTCAAGTACTGTTACCTCAAGTTCTGTTACCTCAAGTACTGTTACCTCAAGTTCTGTTACCTCAAGTTCTGTTACCTCAAGTACTGTTACCTCAAGTACTGTTACCTCATTACCTCAAGTACTGTTACCTCAAGTTCTGTTACCTCAAGTTCTGTTACCTCAAGTTCTGTTACCTCAAGTACTGTTACCTCATTACCTCAAGTACTGTTACCTCAAGTTCTGTTACCTCAAGTTCTGTTACCTCAAGTACTGTTACCTCAAGTACTGTTACCTCATTACCTCAAGTACTGTTACCTCAAGTTCTGTTACCTCAAGTTCTGTTACCTCAAGTTCTGTTACCTCAAGTTCTGTTACCTCAAGTTCTGTTACCTCAAGTACTGTTACCTCAAGTTCTGTTACCTCAAGTTCTGTTACCTCAAGTACTGTTACCTCAAGTACTGTTACCTCAAGTACTGTTACCTAAGTACTTCTACCAGAATGTAGCCTAGAAATAGCAAGCCTGTAGTCTACTGTCCCAACTAGAATGTAAATGCATTAAAATACTTTAAGTCAGTTTGGAGCAATGCAATGCTGTACCGGCTGCTGGTGGAAGAAGGTGAGGACCAAAGCACAGCGTGGTACGTGTTCATGTTATTTATTAAACTGAACACTAAATACAACAAGTAACAAAAGCACAACAGAAACAGCTCCGTCAGGTGCTGAAACACACTAAACAGAAATTAACTACCCACAAAACCCATAGAATGCCCACCCTAGTCACACCCTGGCCTAACCAGAATAGAGAATAAAAGCCTCTGTATTGCAAGGGACCCTTCATAATGTAGGAACTAACAGTGGGGACCCTTCATAATGTAGGAACTAACAGTGGGGACCCTTCATAATGTAGGAACGAACAGTGGGGTCCCTTCATAATGTAGGAACTAACAGTGGGGACCCTTCATAATGTAGGAACGAACATTGGGGACCCTTCATAATGTAGGAACTAACAGTGGGGACCCTTCATAATGTAGGAACTAACAGTGGGGACCCTTCATAATGTAGGAACTAACAGTGGGGACCCTTCATAATGTAGGAACGAACAGTGGGGACCCTTCATAATGTAGGAACGAACAGTGGGGACCCTTCATAATGTAGGAAATAACAGTGGGGACCCTTCATAATGTAGGAACGAACAGTGGGGACCCTTCATAATGTAGGAACGAACAGTGGGGACCCGTTCTAAGTAGAACCTGGCTGTGTGTTACTACAGTAGAGTCTGGCTGTGTGTTACTACAGTAGAGTCTGGCTGTGTGTTACTACAGTAGAGTCTGGCTGTGTGTTACTACAGTAGAGTCTGGCTGTGTGTTACTACAGTAGAGTCTGGCTGTGTGTTACTACAGTAGAGTCTGGCTGTGTGTTACTACAGTAGAGTCTGGCTGTGTGTTACTACAGTAGAGTCTGGCTGTGTGTTACTACAGTAGAGTCTGGCTGTGTGTTACTACAGTAGAGTCTGGCTGTGTGTTACTACAGTAGAGTCTGGCTGTGTGTTACTTACAGTAGAGTCTGGCTGTGTGTTGCTACAGTAGAGTCTGGCTGTGTGTTACTACAGTAGAGTCTGGCTGTCTGTTACTACAGTAGAGTCTGGCTGTGTGTTGCTACAGTAGAGTCTGGCTGTGTGTTACTACAGTAGAACCTGTCTGTGTGTTACTACAGTAGAGTCTGGCTGTGTGTTGCTACAGTAGAGTCTGGCTGTGTGTTACTACAGTAGAACCTGTCTGTGTGTTACTACAGTAGAGTCTGGCTGTGTGTTACTACAGTAGAGTCTGGCTGTGTGTTACTACAGTAGAACCTGTCTGTGTGTTACTACAGTAGAGTCTGGCTGTGTGTTACTACAGTAGAGTCTGGCTGCGTGTTACTACAGTAGAGTCTGGCTGTGTGTTACTACAGTAGAGTCTGGCTGTGTGTTACTACAGTAGAGTCTGGCTGTGTGTTACTACAGTAGAGTCTGGCTGTGTGTTACTACAGTAGAGTCTGGCTGTGTGTTACTACAGTAGAGTCTGGCTGTGTGTTACTACAGTAGAGTCTGGCTGTGTGTTGCTACAGTAGAGTCTGACTGTGTGTTACTACAGTAGAGTCTGGCTGTGTGTTACTACAGTAGAGTCTGGCTGCGTGTTACTACAGTAGAGTCTGGCTGCGTGTTACTACAGTAGAGTCTGGCTGTGTGTTACTACAGTAGAGTCTGGCTGTGTGTTACTACAGTAGAGTCTGGCTGTGTGTTACTACAGTAGAGTCTGGCTGTGTGTTACTACAGTAGAGTCTGGCTGTGTGTTACTACAGTAGAGTCTGGCTGTGTGTTACTACAGTAGAGTCTGGCTGTGTGTTACTACAGTAGAGTCTGGCTGTGTGTTACTACAGTAGAGTCTGGCTGCGTGTTACTACAGTAGAGTCTGGCTGTGTGTTACTACAGTAGAGTCTGGCTGTGTGTTACTACAGTAGAGTCTGGCTGTGTGTTACTACAGTAGAGTCTGGCTGTGTGTTACTACAGTAGAGTCTGGCTGCGTGTTACTACAGTAGAGTCTGTCTGTGTGTTACTACAGTAGAGTCTGGCTGTGTGTTGCTACAGTAGAGTCTGGCTGTGTGGCTGGCTGTGTGTTACTACAGTAGAGTCTGGCTGTGTGTTACTACAGTAGAGTCTGGCTGCGTGTTACTACAGTAGAGTCTGGCTGCGTGTTACTACAGTAGAGTCTGGCTGTGTGTTACTACAGTAGAGTCTGGCTGTGTGTTACTACAGTAGAGTCTGGCTGTGTGTTACTACAGTAGAGTCTGGCTGTGTGTTACTACAGTAGAGTCTGGCTGTGTGTTACTACAGTAGAACCTGTCTGTGTGTTACTACAGTAGAGTCTGGCTGTGTGTTACTACAGTAGAGTCTGGCTGCGTGTTACTACAGTAGAGTCTGGCTGTGTGTTACTACAGTAGAGTCTGGCTGTGTGTTACTACAGTAGAGTCTGGCTGTGTGTTACTACAGTAGAGTCTGGCTGTGTGTTACTACAGTAGAGTCTGGCTGTGTGTTACTACAGTAGAGTCTGGCTGTGTGTTACTACAGTAGAGTCTGGCTGTGTGTTGCTACAGTAGAGTCTGACTGTGTGTTACTACAGTAGAGTCTGGCTGTGTGTTACTACAGTAGAGTCTGGCTGCGTGTTACTACAGTAGAGTCTGGCTGCGTGTTACTACAGTAGAGTCTGGCTGTGTGTTACTACAGTAGAGTCTGGCTGTGTGTTACTACAGTAGAGTCTGGCTGTGTGTTACTACAGTAGAGTCTGGCTGTGTGTTACTACAGTAGAGTCTGGCTGTGTGTTACTACAGTAGAGTCTGGCTGTGTGTTACTACAGTAGAGTCTGGCTGTGTGTTACTACAGTAGAGTCTGGCTGTGTGTTACTACAGTAGAGTCTGGCTTGCGTGTTACTACAGTAGAGTCTGGCTGTGTGTTACTACAGTAGAGTCTGGCTGTGTGTTACTACAGTAGAGTCTGGCTGTGTGTTACTACAGTAGAGTCTGGCTGTGTGTTACTACAGTAGAGTCTGGCTGCGTGTTACTACAGTAGAGTCTGTCTGTGTGTTACTACAGTAGAGTCTGGCTGTGTGTTGCTACAGTAGAGTCTGGCTGTGTGGCTGGCTGTGTGTTACTACAGTAGAGTCTGGCTGTGTGGCTGGCTGTGTGTTACTACAGTAGAGTCTGGCTGTGTGTTACTACAGTAGAGTCTGGCTGTGTGTTACTACAGTAGAGTCTGGCTGTGTGTTACTACAGTAGAGTCTGGCTGTGTGTTGCTACAGTAGAGTCTGGCTGTGTGTTACTACAGTAGAGTCTGGCTGTGTGTTACTACAGTAGAGTCTGGCTGTGTGTTGCTACAGTAGAGTCTGGCTGTGTGTTACTACAGTAGAACCTGTCTGTGTGTTACTACAGTAGAGTCTGGCTGTGTGTTACTACAGTAGAGTCTGGCTGTGTGTTACTACAGTAGAGTCTGGCTGTGTGTTACTACAGTAGAGTCTGGCTGTGTGTTACTACAGTAGAGTCTGGCTGTGTGTTACTACAGTAGAGTCTGGCTGTGTGTTACTACAGTAGAGTCTGGCTGTGTGTTGCTACAGTAGAGTCTGGCTGTGTGTTACTACAGTAGAGTCTGGCTGTGTGTTACTACAGTAGAGTCTGGCTGTGTGTTGCTACAGTAGAGTCTGGCTGTGTGTTACTACAGTAGAACCTGTCTGTGTGTTACTACAGTAGAGTCTGGCTGTGTGTTGCTACAGTAGAGTCTGGCTGTGTGTTACTACAGTAGAACCTGTCTGTGTGTTACTACAGTAGAGTCTGGCTGTGTGTTACTACAGTAGAGTCTGGCTGTGTGTTACTACAGTAGAACCTGTCTGTGTGTTACTACAGTAGAGTCTGGCTGTGTGTTACTACAGTAGAGTCTGGCTGCGTGTTACTACAGTAGAGTCTGGCTGTGTGTTACTACAGTAGAGTGTGGCTGTGTGTTACTACAGTAGAGTCTGGCTGTGTGTTACTACAGTAGAGTCTGGCTGTGTGTTGCTACAGTAGAGTATGGCTGTGTGTTACTACAGTAGAGTCTGGCTGTGTGTTGCTACAGTAGAGTCTGGCTGTGTGTTACTACAGTAGAGTCTGGCTGTGTGTTGCTACAGTAGAGTCTGGCTGTGTGTTACTACAGTAGAGTCTGGCTGTGTGTTACTACAGTAGAGTCTGGCTGTGTGTTACTACAGTAGAGTCTGGCTGTGTGTTACTACAGTAGAGTCTGGCTGTGTGTTGCTACAGTAGAGTCTGGCTGTGTGTTACTACAGTAGAGTCTGGCTGTGTGTTACTACAGTAGAGTCTGGCTGTGTGTTTAACTACAAGTAGAGTTTGGGCTGTGTGACACTACAGTAGAGTCTGGCTGTGTGTTACTACAGTAGAGTCTGGCTGTGTGTTACTACAGTAGAGTCTGGCTGTGTGTTACTACAGTAGAGTCTGGCTGTGTGTTACTACAGTAGAGTCTGGCTGTGTGTTAACTACAGTAGAGTCTGGCTGTGTGTTACTACAGTAGAGTCTGGCTGTGTGTTACTACAGTAGAGTCTGGCTGTGTGTTACTACAGTAGAGTCTGGCTGTGTGTTACTACAGTAGAGTCTGACTGTGTGTTACTACAGTAGAGTCGGCTGTGTGTTACTACAGTAGAGTCTGGCTGTGTGTTTACTACAGTAGAGTCTGGCTGTGTGTTACTACAGTAGAGTCTGGCTGTGTGTTACTACAGTAGAGTCTGGCTGTGTGTTACTACAAGTAGAGTCTGGCTGTGTGTTACTACAGTAGAGTCTGGCTGTGTGTTACTACAGTAGAGTCTGGCTGTGTGTTACTACAGTAGAGTCTGGCTGTGTGTTACTACAGTAGAGTCTGGCTGTGTGTTACTACAGTAGAGTCTGGCTGTGTGTTACTACAGTAGAGTCTGGCTGTGTGTTGCTACAGTAGAGTCTGGCTGTGTGTTACTACAGTAGAGTCTGGCTGTGTGTTACTACAGTAGAGTCTTGGCTGTGTGTTGCTACAGTAGAGTCTGGCTGTGTGTTACTACAGTAGAACCTGTCTGTGTGTTACTACAGTAGAGTCTGGCTGTGTGTTGCTACAGTAGAGTCTGGCTGTGTGTTACTACAGTAGAACCTGTCTGTGTGTTACTACAGTAGAGTCTGGCTGTGTGTTACTACAGTAGAGTCTGGCTGTGTGTTACTACAGTAGAACCTGTCTGTGTGTTACTACAGTAGAGTCTGGCTGTGTGTTACTACAGTAGAGTCTGGCTGCGTGTTACTACAGTAGAGTCTGGCTGTGTGTTACTAACAGTAGAGTCTGGCTGTGGTGTTACTAACAGTAGAGTCTGGCTGTGTGTTACTACAGTAGAGTCTGGCTGGTGTTACTACAGTAGAGTCCTGGCTGTGTGTTGCCTACAGTAGAGTCTGGCTGTGTGTTACTACAGTAGAGTCTGGCTGTGTGTTGCTACAGTAGAGTCTGGCTGTGTGTTACTACAGTAGAGTCTGGCTGTGTGTGTGTTGCTACAGTAGAGTCTGGCTGTGTGTTACTACAGTAGAGTCTGGCTGTGTGTTACTACAGTTAGAGTCTGGCTGTGTGTTACTTACAGTAGAGTCTGGCTGTGTGTTACTACAGTAGAGTCTGGCTGTGTGTTACTACAGTAGAGTCTGGCTGTGTGTTACTACAGTAGAGTCTGGCTGTGTGTTACTACAGTAGAGTCGGCTGTGTGTTACTACAGTAGAGTCTGGCTGTGTGTTACTACAAGTAGAAGTCTGGCTGTGTGTTACTACAGTAGAGTCCTGGTGTGTGTTACTACAGTAG
>NC_034196.2:46044919-46059919 GCF_002021735.2 Oncorhynchus kisutch | reverse complement strand
TCTGTCCTTCCCTCTCCCTCTCTCTCTGTTCCCCCTGTCCTCTGTCCTTCCCTCTCTTAGTCTCTCTGTTCCCCCTGTCCTCTGTCCTTCCCTCTCCCTCTCTCCCTGTTCCTCCTGTTCTCTGTCCTTCCCTCTCCCTCTCTCCCTGTTCCTCCTGTCCTCTGTCCTTCCCTCTCCCTCTCTCTCTGTTCCCCCTGTCCTCTGTCCTTCCCTCTCTTAGTCTCTCTGTTCCTCCTGTCCTCTGTCCTTCCCTCTCTTAGTCTCTCTGTTCCCCCTGTCCTCTGTCCTTCCCTCTCTTAGTCTCTCTGTTCCTCCTGTCCTCTGTCCTTCCCTCTCTTAGTCTCTCTGTTCCTCCTGTCCTCTGTCCTTCCCTCTCTTAGTCTCTCTCTTCCTCATGTCCTCTTAGTCTCTCTGTTCCTCCTGTCCTCTGTCCTTCCCTCTCTTAGTCTCTCTGTTCCTCCTGTCCTCTGTCCTTCCCTCTCTTAGTCTCTCTGTTCCTCCTGTCCTCTGTCCTTCCCTCTCTTAGTCTCTCTGTTCCTCCTGTCCTCTGTCCTTCCCTCTCTTAGTCTATCTGTTCCTCCTGTCCTCTGTCCTTCCCTCTCTTAGTCTCTCTGTTCCTCCTGTCCTCTGTCCTTCTCTCTCTTAGTCTCTCTGTTCCTCCTGTCCTCTGTCCTTCTCTCTCTTAGTCTCTCTGTTCCCCCTGTCCTATGCCCTTCTCTCTCTTAGTCTCTCTGTTCCTCCTGTCCTCTGCCCTTCTCTCTCTTAGTCTCTCTGTTCCTCCTGTCCTCTGTCCTTCCCTCTCTTAGTCTCTCTGTTCCTCCTGTCCTCTGTCCTTCTCTCTCTTAGTCTCTCTGTTCCTCCTGTCCTCTGTCCTTCTCTCTCTTAGTCTCTCTGTTCCCCCTGTCCTATGCCCTTCTCTCTCTTAGTCTCTCTGTTCCTCCTGTCCTCTGCCCTTCTCTCTCTTAGTCTCTCTGTTCCTCCTGTCCTCTGTCCTTCTCTCTCTTAGTCTCTCTGTTCCTCCTGTCCTCTGTCCTTCCCTCTCTTAGTCTCTCTGTTCCTCCTGTCCTCTGTCCTTCTCTCTCCCTCTCTCTCTGTTCCTCCTGTCCTCTGTCCTTCCCTCTCTATGTTCCTCCTGTCCTCTTAGTCTCTCTGTTCCTCCTGTCCTCTGTCCTTCCCTCTCTTAGTCTCTCTGTTCCTCCTGTCCTCTGTCCTTCCCTCTCTTAGTCTCTCTGTTCCTCCTGTCCTCTGTCCTTCCCTCTCTTAGTCTCTCTGTTCCTCCTGTCCTCTGTCCTTCCCTCTCTTAGTCTCTCTGTTCCTCCTGTCCTCTGTCCTTCCCTCTCTTAGTCTCTCTGTTCCTCCTGTCCTCTGTCCTTCTCTCTCTTAGTCTCTCTGTTCCTCCTGTCCTCTATCCTTCTCTCTCTTAGTTTCTCTGTATCCTCCCTCTTTGTTAAATCTGTCAGTCACCAACGATCTGTCAGAAGAAGACGACCAGGGGAGAGTTTGGGAGAGGCACCACGGTCTTTGTTGAAAGTCTCATAAAATACATGACAAAAAAAAGTTTTATTTCAAGGTGTTTTTCAAATTACATAAAAAATAAGAATTTCCAAATCTTCATATCCCTGCTAAGCTAAGGCTGAAAAGATGTGCTTGTGCAGCAACATGACCTGCTGTTAGACTCTTATCGTGTAGCAACATGACCTGTTGTTAGACTCTTATCATGTAGCAACATGACCTGCTGTTAGACTCTTATCATGCAGCAACATGACCTGCTGTTAGACTCTTATCGTGTAGCAACATGACCTGCTGTTAGACTCTTATCATGCAGCAACATGACCTGCTGTTAGACTCTTATCATGTAGCAACATGACCTGCTGTTAGACTCTTATCGTGTAGCAACATGACCTGCTGTTAGACTCTTATCATGCAGCAACATGACCTGCTGTTAGACTCTTATCATGTAGCAACATGACCTGCTGTTAGACTCTTATCGTGTAGCAACATGACCTGCTGTTAGACTCTTATCGTGTAGCAACATGACCTGCTGTTAGACTCTTATCATGCAGCAACATGACCTGCTGTTAGACTCTTATAATGCAGCAACATGACCTGCTGTTAGACTCTTATCGTGTAGCAACATGACCTGTTGTTAGACTCTTATCGTGTAGCAACATGACCTGCTGTTAGACTCTTATCATGTAGCAACATGACCTGCTGTTAGACTCTTATCAGTGATGAAGTATTCCTCCTCACAGCCAGTGCATATAGAGCAAGAAGTAGTGTACTACATGGGGAATAGGGTGGAAGTAGTGTACTACATAGGGAATAGGGTGGAAGTAGTGTACTACATAGGGAATAGGGTGGAAGTAGTGTACTACATAGGGAATAGGGTGGAAGTAGTGCTCTACATAGGGAATAGGGTGGAAGTAGTGCTCTACATGGGGAATAGGGTGGGAGTAGTGCTCTACATGGGGAATAGGGTGGAAGTAGTGTACTACATAGGGAATAGGGTGGAAGTAGTGCTCTACATAGGGAATAGGGTGGAAGTAGTGCTCTACATGGGGAATAGGGTGGGAGTAGTGCTCTCATAGGGGATAGGGAAGTAGTGCTCTACATGGGGAATAGGGTGGGAGTAGTGCTCTACATAGGGGATAGGGAAGTAGTGCTCTACATGGGGAATAGGGTGGGAGTAGTGCTCTACATAGGGGATAGGGAAGTAGTGCTCTACATGGGGATAGGGTGCCATTTGGGACATAGGCTGTGAATTCTGCAGGTAGTATTCACATTAGCATTTGAATCATTCAGCACTATGCAGAGAGGATAGCGTCCCCTCTCATCCCCTCATAGAATAGGAGCCAGAGAGAGAGAGAGAGAGAGAGAGAGACGGGGGAGAGAGACGGGGGAGAGAGAGGAGAAGAGAGAGGGAGAGAGGGGGGAGAGAGAGGAGGAGAGAGAGTGAGAGAGAGAGGAGGAGAGAGAGGGAGAGAGAGAGGAAGAGAGAGAGGGAGAGAGAGAGGAGGAGAGGGGGGAGAGAGAGGAAGAGAGAGGAGGAGAGAGGGGGGTGAGAGAGGAAGAGAGAGAGAGAGAGAGAGAGAGAGAGAGAGAGAGAGAGAGTGAGGGGAGAGAGAGAGAGAGAGAGAGAGAGAGAGGGGAGAGAGAGAGAGAGAGAGAGAGAGAGAGGGGAGAGAGGGGGGATAGTATCCCTGTTCTACAGAAGAAGAGGAAACATGAAAAGGTACCAGACAGCCAGACTCTAAAGGTACCAGACAGCCAGACTCTAAAAGTTACCAGACAGCCAGACTCTAAAAGGTACCAGACAGCCAGACTCTAAAGTTAATGCTTTTGATTGAAAAATGTATCTTCTTTTGTAATGCTGACAGGGGTGGTCGTAAAGTAACAACGTGAGCCAACATAACCACCAACCCCCGTGTACAGCCACAAGACACTGTTATAAATATGTATGACTCTGTGTGGAACAGAGAACACACAGAACAGAGAACACACAGCTGAAAAAAACACAACCACATAGAAAATCTTCAAGCCAACCGCAGCCGTATCTGACACACACCCTACAGTCATATCCTAGTCTTTCACTGCTCAGACGCACCCGCTATTAATATCATATCCAAGTTATTTAGCCACAGGCACCGATATTCTCTCTCTCATTTTTAGTCAGAACAGTGAAGCTTTTCAATTGACATATTCCTCTCACCCACATGAACACATTTTAATGAGATATATTGGGATAGAGGCTAGATGTTGAGATAGAGGCTAGATGTTGAGATAGAGACTAGATGTTGAGATAGAGGCTAGATGTTGGGATAGAGGCTAGATGTTGGGATAGAGGCTAGATGTTGGGATAGAGGTTAGATGTTGGGATAGAGGCTAGATGTTGGGATAGAGTCTAGATGTTGGGATAGAGGCCTAGATGTTGGGATAGAGGCTAGATGTTGGGATAGAGGCTAGATGTTGGGATAGAGGCTAGATGTTGGGATATAGGCTAGATGTTGGGATAGAGGCTAGGCATGTTGGGATAGAGGCTAGATGTTGGGATAGAGGCTAGATGTTGGATAGAGGCTAGATGTGGGATAGAGGCTAGATGTTGGGATAGAGGCTAGATGTTGGGATATAGGCTAGATGTTGGGATAGAGGCTAGATGTTGGGATAGAGGCTAGATGTTGGGATAGAGGCTAGATGTTGGGATAGAGGCTAGATGTTGGGGATAGAGGCTAGATGTTGGGATAGAGGCTAGATTTCACGGTCACAAATAAAGATGTTTGAATGCAGAAACGGACGGCTCTTAAACATTATCGCTGCCTGAAGTGGGAAAAAAAGCGTTTTTACTTCGATATCTCTGATGAATTCAGAACGAGTTGTTTCATTGGACGATGACACTATCTTGTTGGAAGTTTAACGTAACTCAGTGGGTAAATAGTAACTGTCTGGACATACAAGGTCTGTGAAGACAAGACAGACACGCTAGTGAAGCTGTGGTATGCAGCATCAAATGTTAATTAGATCACGTGCTTCTGAAAACAACAGGTGTAGATTAACAGTGGAATATGTACTTACGGGCCCTTCCCAACAACGCACAGAGAAACATAGAGAAATAATAACACAAAGAATACTGTAAATACACAATGATTAGGAGGTAGTTCTAAATATCCAATGTTCATGCAGTGGTTAGGATAAAGTGATCTATGTATCTCTATTTACTAAGCTAGTACTGTAGTAGGTAGCAGTAGTCCAGGCATTCGTAAAGTTACGGTTACGGCCTTATTCTAAAAATGGATTCAATACATGTTTTTCCTCGTCAGACACAATACCCCATAATGACATCACAATACCCCATAATGACACCACAATACCCCATAATGACACCACAATACCCCATAATGACACCACAATACCCCATAATGACATCACAATACCCCATAATGACATCACAATACCCCATAATGACATCACAATACCCCATAATGACATCACAATACCCCATAATGACATCACAATACCCCATAATGACACCACAATACCCCATAATGACACCACAATACCCCATAATGACACCACAATACCCCATAATGACATCACAATACCCCATAATGACATCACAATACCCCATAATGACATCACAATACCCCATAATGACACCACAATACCCATAATGACACCACAATACCCCATAATGACACCACAATACACAACCAATGACATCAACAATACCCCATAATGACATCCCATACCCCATAATGACATCACAATACCCCATAATGACACCACAATACCCCATAATGACATCACAATACCCCTATAATGACACCATCAATACACCCCTATATTACATCAACAATACCCCAATAATGTACACCACCAATACCCCATAATGCACATCACAATACCCCATTAATGACATCACCAGATACCCCATAATTACTATCACAATACCCCCATAATGTACACCCACAAATACCCCATACATGACAGTCACAATACCCCGATAAATGACAGTCACAATACCCCATAATTTACATCACCCAATACCCCAATAATGACACCACTAATACCCCATAATGTGACATCACAATACCCCATAATGACACCACAATACCCCATAATGACATCACAATACCCCATAATGACATCCCATACCCCATAATGACATCACAATACCCCATAATGACACCACAATACCCCATAATGACATCACAATACCCCATAATGACACCACAATACCCCATAATGACATCACAATACCCCATAATGACACCACAATACCCCATAATGACATCACAATACCCCATAATGACATCACAATACCCCATAATGACATCACAATACCCCATAATGACACCACAATACCCCATAATGACACCACAATACCCCATAATGACACCACAATACCCCATAATGACATCACAATACCCCATAATGACATCACAATACCCCATAATGACATCACAATACCCCATAATGACATCACAATACCCCATAATGACATCACAATACCCCATAATGACATCCCATACCCCATAATGACATCACAATACCCCATAATGACATCACAATACCCCATAATGACGTCACAATACCCCATAATGACATCACAATACCCCATAATGACATCACAATACCCCATAATGACATCACAATACCCCATAATGACATCACAATACCCCATAATGACATCACAATAACCCATAATGACATCACAATACCCCATAATGACATCACAATACCCCATAATGACATCACAATACCCCATAATGACATCACAATAACCCATTATGACATCACAATACCCCATAATGACATCACAATACCCCATAATGACATCCCATACCCCATAATGACATCACAATACCCCATAATGACATCACAATAACCCATAATGACATCACAATACACCATAATGACATCACAATACCCCATAATGACATCACAATACCCCATAATGACATCACAATACCCCATAATGACATCACAATACCCCATGATGACAGATACAGACTGCTTTAAACAGCTAGGGGTTTATTCACATACACTACCGGTCAAAAGTTTGGACACACCTACTCATTCCAGGATTTCTTTATTTTTACTATTTTATACATTGTAGAATAATAGTGAAGACATCAAAACTATGAATAACACATATGGAATCACGTAGTAACCGAAAAAGTGTTAAACAAATCAAAATCTATTGTTTGATTTTCAAAGTACCACCCTTTGCCTTGATGACAGCTTTGCACACTCTGATAGTCTTATAGTCTATATGAGGTCAGAGCAAAAACCAAGCCCATGAGGTCAAAAGGAATTGGTCTGTTGAGCTCCAAAACAGGATTGTGTCGAGGCACAGATCTGGGGAAGGGTACCGAAACATTTCTGCACCATTGAAGGTCCCCATTGAAGGTCCCCAAGAACACAGGCGCCTTCATTCTTAAATGAAAAAAAGTTTGGAATCGAATCACCAAGACTCTTCTTGGAGCTGGCCACCTGGCCAAACTGAGATATCGGGGGAGAAGGGTCTTGGTCAGGGAGGTGACCAAGAACCTGATGGTCACTCTGACAGAGCTCCAGAGTTTCTCTGTAGAGATGGGAGAAGCTTCCAGAAGGACAACCATCTCTGCAGCACTCCACCAAATCAGGTCCTTTATAGTAGAGTGGCCAGACAGAAGCCACTCCTCAGTAAAAGGCACATGGTAGATCTGATTGGGTCTGTAATATATATTGGTGCTAGTATGATAGATGTCTGATAGGACCTGTGAATGCAGGTCAGCCATGCTAATGATGAACCTGAGGTTCAGTATTCACTAAAGGACAACGGCTACTCCATCTGAACAGTCTACTGTAGAAGTAGTGTGTACCTGGGAACTCTACAGGATGGTGCGGGGCTTGAGATGCTCTGAGACCCTGATAAAGCATTTGACAAATAAACGTTGATTTTTGAAACAAGCTAAGGGTATGTAATTGTCCTACCAAGAGTTGCTGAATATCGTCTCATCTTCAGTCTGCTCCGCTGTTCATATACTTTGGTCTCCTCCTGTTTCTCTCCTCCCTCTAGGTGCACAGTCCTCCTCATCGTCCCAGGTGTTCGTGGACTTCAGCTTCGTTCTGGAACCCCAGGACCGGTGACATTACGGGGCGGTGTTCTTCAGCTGGACTGTGAGGCTCAGTCAGACCAGGGTATTCCAATCATCATCTGGAAGAAGGACGGCGTGCTGCTCAGCGCCGTGGTGGACGAGAGGAGACAGCAGCTCCCTAACGGGTCTCTAGTGGTCCAGAACGTGGTTCATTCACGACACCACCGACCTGACGAGGGGCTCTACCAGTGTCTGGCCAGGCTGGATGGGGTGGGAGCCATCGTCAGCAGAACGGCTCAAGTGACTGTTTCTGGTAAGAGCACTTTACTGTTGTACTTCTCTTTCCTGTACATTTAACACGTCATTTCCTCTTACAAGTCCTGAGTTTGCAGATCAAATCAAAATCAAATCAAATGTATTTATATAGCCCTTCTTACATCAGCTGATATCTCAAAGTATCTCCTGATATCTCCTCCTCCTCCTCCTCCTCCTCCTTCTCTCCTCCTCCTCTCCTCCTCCTCCTCCTCTCCTCCTCCTCCTCCTCCTCCTCCTCCTCCTCCTCCTCCTCCTCCTCCTCCTCCTCCTCCTCCTCCTCCTCTCCTCCTCCTCCTCCTCCTCCTCCTTCTCTCCTCCTCCTCTCCTCCTCCTCCTCCTCCTCCTCTCCTCCTCCTCCTCCTCCTCCTCCTCCTCTCCTCCTCCTCCTCCTTCTCTCCTCCTCCTCTCCTCCTCCTCCTCCTTCTCCTCCTCCTCCATGGCGGTGACATGGTTATCATGAAACAGAGAGTGGAGTTGCTTGACCCAGGTAGCAGGAGGCTGTTTGGAGGCGCTGGGCCAAGGCTATGATGAACAGTGGAGGGTAGCAGGAGGCTGTTTGGAGGCGCTGGGCCAAGGCTAATGATGAACAGTGGAGGGCAGCAGGAGAGCTGTTTGGAGGCGCTGGGCCAAGGCTAATGATGAACAGTGGAGGGCAGCAGGAGGCTGTTTGGAGGCGCTGGGCCAAGGCTAATGATAACAGTGGAGGGTAGCAGGAGGCTGTTTGAGGCGCTGGGCCAAGGCTAATGATGAACAGTGGAGGGTAGCAGGAGGCTGTTTGGAGGCGCTGGGCCAAGGCTAATGATGAACAGTGGAGGGCAGCAGGAGGCTGTTTGGAGGCGCTGGGCCAAGGCTAATGATGAACAGTGGAGGGTAGCAGGAGGCTGTTTGGAGGCGCTGGGCCAAGGCTAATGATGAACAGTGGAGGGTAGCAGGAGGCTGTTTGGAGGCGCTGGGCCAAGGCTAATGATGAACAGTGGAGGGCAGCAGGAGGCTGTTTGGAGGCGCTGGGCCAAGGCTAATGATGAACAGTGGAGGGCAGCAGGAGAGAGCTCTGTTTAGTCTAAGAATCATCACTAAGGAGAGGCTTTATGTCTAATCTGTTTAGTCTAAGAATCATCACTAAGGAGATGATAAGTGGAGCATGATGGTTCTATCGCTACTATTGTTTACTGTGTAATAGGTCAGAGGTCAGAGATCCTCCACCAACCTGTATTATAGGTCAGAGGTCAGAGAGCGTCCAACAACCTGTATTAGAGGTCAGAGATCCTCCACCAATCTGTATTATAGGTCAGAGGTCAGAAAGCCTCCACCAATCTGTATTATAGGTCAGAGGTCAGAGATCCTCCAACAACCTGTATTATAGGTCAGAGGTCAGAGATCCTCCACCAGTTAATCAGATGTGTCCAGCCTTTGTGTTGTTGTCTGGCTCAGTGCCTGTATGGTGCATACAGACAGATTTAATGTCTGACTATCAAAGGCATGTCACTGTAGTTCCCCTTGTGCTTCTATAATGTGTTGTTACTGGTCAGGTCTGCTAACGGACACGTGAGAACACAGTTACAGCAGGGTTGAGGATTCTGTCCTGTGTGCTTAACTCCTCTCCTGCTAGGAGTACAGTCACACATGACATAGCCTCCTGTACAGGCCCCTGAAACAACACTCTGCTGTTTCAGTTCATTTCCTCTCATCCCATTTCCATTTATCCAACATATTAGGGCTGAACAGTGTGCTGTTGGAACAAGCTGTAAAACCCCCGCTGTTGTAGAACCATTAGAAGCATAAGGAGATATAAGTAAGTCAGAATTGCATTCTGCAAACTCTGCAGGATGCTAACATCTAGCTGGCGGGTCACACAACAGTCCCCTCCTCCCTAGCTGTGTTAGCTCCTCCTCCTCTACCTCCTCCTCCTCAACCTCCTCGATTACCTCCTGCTCTACGTCCTCCTCCTCCTCTACCTCCTCCTCTACTACCTCTCCTATACCTCTTCCTCTCTACTACCTCCTCCTCTACTACCTCCTCCTCTACTCCTCCTCTTGTACCTCCTCCTCCTACTCTTCTACCTCCTCTACCCTCTACTACCTCTCTACCTCCTCCTCTACTTCCTCCTCCCTCTACTCCTCCTCTTGTACCTCCTCCTCTACTACCTCCTCTACCTCCTCCTCTACTTCCTCCTCCTCTACCTCCTCCTCTTGTACCTCCTCCTCTACTACCTCCTCTACCTCCTCCTCCACCTCCCTCCTTCTCTACTACCTCCTCCTCATCTACTACCCTCCTCCTCTACTACCTCCTCCACCTAGAGAGGAGGAGGTAGTAGAGGAGGAGGTAGAGGAGTTAGAGGAGGTAAAGGAGGAGGAGGTAGAGGAGGAGGAAGTAGAGGAGGAGGAGTAGAGGAGGAGTAGTAGAGGAGGAGTAGAGGAGAGAGGTATAGGAGGAGGTAGAGGAGGAAGAGGTAGAGGAGGTAGAGGAGGAGGTAGTAGAGGAGGAGGTAGTAGAGGAGGAGGTAGAGGAGGAGGAAGTAGAGGAGGAGGTAGAGGAGGAAGAGGTATAGGAGGAGGTAGAGGAGGAAGAGGTAGAGGAGGTAGAGGAGGAGGTAGTAGAGGAGGAGGTAGAAGAGGAGGAGGAGGAGGTAGTAGTACCTCCTCCTCTACCTCCTCTACCTCTTCCTCCAATACCTCCTCCTCAACTACCTCCTCTACTACCTCCTCCTCTACTACCTACTCCTCTACATCCTCCTCTACTACCTCCTCCTCTACTTCCTCCTCCTCTACCTCCTCCTCTACCTACCTCTCCTCTACCTCCTCCTCTACTACCTCCCCCTCCTCTCCTCCTTCCTCCTCTACCTCCTCCTCTACTACCTCCCTCCTCCTCTACCTCCTCATCTACCTCCTCATCTACTACCTACTCCTCTACCACCTCCTCCTCCTCTACCTCTTCCTCCAATAACCTCCTCCTCACTACCTCCTCTACTACCTCCTCCTCTACTACCTACTCCTCTACCTCCTCCTCTACTACCTCCCCCTCTACTCCTTCCTCCTCTACCTCCTCCTCTACTACCTCCTCCTCTACCTCCCCATCTACCTCCTCATCTACTACCTACTCCTCTACTACCTCCTCCTCTACTACCTCCTCCTCTACCTCCTCTACCTCTTCCTCCAATACCTCCTCCTCAACTACCTCCTCTACTACCTACCTCCTCCTCTACTACCTACTCCTCTACATCCTCCTCTACTACCTCCTCCTCTACTTCCTCCTCCTCTAACCTCCTCCTCTACTACCTACTCCTCTACCTCCCTCCTCCTCCTCTACTACCCTCCCCCTCTACTTCCTCCTTCTCCTCCTCCTCTACCTCCTCTCACCTCCTCATCTACTACTACCTCCCTCTACCACCTCCTCCTCCTCTACCTCTTCCTCCAATACCTCCTCCTCAACTACCTCCTCTACTACCTCCTCCTCTACTACCTACTCCTCTACCTCCTCCTCTACTACCTCCCCCTCTACTCCTCCTCCTCTACTCCTCCTCTCTACTACCTCCTCCTCTACCCCTCCCCATCTACCTCCTCATCTACTACCTACTCCTCTACTACCTCTCCTCCTCTACTACTACTCCCCCTCCTCTACCTCCTCTCTACTCTCCTCCATACCTCCTCCTCAACTACCCTCCTCTACTACCTCCTCCTCTACTACCTACTCCTCTACCTCCTCCTCTACTACCTCCCCTCTACTTCCTTCCTCCTCTACCTCCCCTCTACTCCTTCCTCCTCTACCTCCCTCCTCACTACCTCCTCATCTACTACCTCCTCCTCTACTACCTACTCCTCTACCACCTCCTCCTCTACTACCTCCTCCTCTACTTCCTCCTCCTCTACCTCCTCCTCTACTACCTACTCTCTCTACCTCCTCCTCTCCTACTACCTCCCCCTCTACTCCTTCCTCCTCTACCTCCTCCTCCTCTACTACCCCTCTCCTCCTCTACCTCCTCATCTACCTCCTCATCTACACCTACTACTCTACTCTCTACTACTCCTCTACTACCTCCTCCTCCTATACCTCTTCCTCCAATACTCCTCCTCAACTACCTCCTCTACTATACCTCCTCCTCCTCTACCTCTTCCTCCAATACCTCCTCCTCAACTACCTCCTCTACTACCTCCTCCTCTACTACCTACTCCTCTCCCCTCCTCCTCTACTACCCTCCCCCTCTACTCCTTCCTCCTCTAACTCCTCCTCTACTACCCTCCTCCTCTACCTCCCCATCTACCTCCTCATCTACTACCTACTCCTCTACTACCTCCTCCTCCTCCTCTACTACCTCCTCCTCTACCTCCTCTACCTCTTCCTCCAATACCTCCTCCTCAACTACCTCCTCTACTACCCTCCTCCTCTACTACCTACTCCTCTACCTCCTCACTCTCCTCCTCTCTACCTCCCCATCTACTCCTTCCTCCTCTACCTCCTCCTCTACTACCCTCCTCCTCTACCTCCTCATCTACCTCCTCCTCATCTACTACCTCCTCCTCTTCTACTACCTCTTCCTCTACTACCTCCTCCTCCTCCACCTCCTCCTCTACTACCTCCTCCTCTACTACCTCCTCCTCTACTACCTCCTCCTCCACCTCCTCCTCTACTACCTCCTCCTCTACTACCTCCTCCTCTACTCCTTCCTCCTCTACCTCCCCATCTACCTCCTCATCTACTACCTACTCCTCTACTACCCCTCCTCCTCTACTACCCTCCTCCTCTAACTCCTCTACCTCCTCCTCCTCTACCACCTCCTCCTCTACATCCTCCTCTACCTCCTCCTCCTCTACCTCCTCCTCTACCTCCTCCTCCTCACTACCTCCCCTCCTCCTCTACCTCCTCCTCTACTACCTCCTCTACTACCTTCTCCTCTACCTCCTCCTCCTCTATCCTCCTCTCCTCTACTACCTCCTCTACTACCTTCTCTCTCCTCTACCTCATCCTCCTCATCCTACTCTTCTACTACCTCCCTCCTTCTACATCCTCCTCCTCTACCTCCTCCTCTTCCTCTCTACCTCATCCTCTTCCTCTTCTACATCCTCATCCTCTTCCTCCTCTACCTCCTCCTCTTCCTCCTCTGCTGCCTCCTCCACAGCAGTTTTTGATAAACTTCAGACAGGTTTTCAATGTAACTCTGTATAACGGACTCTGTCGAGCAAGACAGACACACAGGCGCACAGACAAAGAGAACTGTGAGACTGACCCACAGAGAGCACTCCAGTGGGTCAGACCAGACACACCAGTCCGAGAGATAAGTAGCTCTTGACCCAGTCAGCCCCAAAGACATGGTTAGACTGCACTCATCCTTACCAGAGACAGTTTGGCTTGATGCAGTGAAATAGGCCCCCCATGATAAACCCATCCATGACGCACAATTTAATACAGGATGTCTTCTGACAGTTGAGAGATATCTTTCAATGACATTTCATTTTCTTTATCGTTAGGACATAGTGCCCTCCTGTTGTAACCATAGAAACCTCCACTAGCCTGTGCAGGCTAACGATGGAGCATCAACTGAAAAGTGACATCGGTGTCTTTAAAAGTGATGCCAGTTGGCAGCTGTCGTCAGCCATGTTGTTAAAGGGATGATCCGGAGCGTGGCGTTCTCCAGCCAAACGGAGCCCTTAGGTCGTGTGGAAGTGCCAGTCAGACTAACAGCTGTCATGGAGTACTGCATCATGACCATGCACTCGTTCATCCAATATGGTGCAGACAAGGATCGCTGTCTAGAATCCATAGTCTGCTGTCTGTTTGTCTTCTGCAATAAGCATTTTTTTTTCCCAATATGGTGTCTGTCTGTCTGTCTGTCTGTGTGTGTGTCGATTGTCTGGCTAGCTGGCTGTCTGATTGGCTGGCTGTCTGATTGGCTGTCTGTCTGTCTGTGTGTGTGTGCGTGTGAGTGTCTGGCTAGCTGTCTGTCTGATTGGCTGGCTGTCTGATTGTCTGTCTGTCTCTCTGTCTGTACGTCCGTCTGGTAGGGATGTGACAAAAGTAAATGTTTCCTAACGTGAAAAACGTTTTCCTTGTTTAAACGATAAGAAGAAAAAAAATCCTAAAATGAAGTGAATTCCCAATGCTGATATGGTCCTACGGACCTAACCATAACCTAACCATAACCTAACCATAACCTAACCATAACCATAACCATAACCATAACCTAACCATAACCTAACCATAACCTAACCATAACCATAACCATAACCATAACCATAACCTAACCATAACCTAACCATAACCATAACATAACCATAACCTAACCATAACCTAACCATAACCATAACCTAACCATAACCATAACCTAACCATAACCATAACCATAACCCTAACCTAACCATAACCTAACCCTAACCTAACCGTAACCATAACCATAACCTAACCATACCTAACCATACATAACCATAACCATAACATACCATAACCTAACCATAACCTAACCATAACCATAACCATAACCATAACCTAACCATAACCTAACCATAACCATAACCTAACCATAACCTAACCATAACCATAACCTAACCATAACCATAACCATAACCATAACCTAACCATAACCATAACCATAACCATAACCTAACCATAACAACACAGTTCCATAACCATAACCATAACCATAACCTAACCATAACCATAACCTAAACACAACCATAACCATAACCATAACCATAACCTAACCATAACCATAACAACACAGTTCGACCATCTATCACAGTCATGGCTATCAGTCAGATCACCTTACTGCTGCCCCCCCCCATCCACTCAGCAACCATGGTGCTTAATGCCGTTTTCAGGTTCTCTGCTGAGTTCCTCCATGTTCTCAGTGATCAGTACATGGGAATTCATGTCCCGCTTCTCAGCTCGTTGGCAGTGATGTACGGACGGCGTAGACGTCTAACGCCACGTTATGGGGTGTTTGAGAGCTCGCGATTTCTACGTAAGATCATCACCAGTTTCTCCTCGGGCCGTCCCCAGTGATTTTCAATGTGGCGTCTTGAGTCTGTTCTAGATATCCTGTGATCAGTGTATTGTGCTTGTGATTTCTGTGATCAGAGTGCTGATTTTTGTGATCAGGAGTGGTGATTTCTGTGAT
>NC_034196.2:46043101-46044819 GCF_002021735.2 Oncorhynchus kisutch | reverse complement strand
AGAGAGAGAGAGAGAGAGAGAGAGAGGGGGGAGAGATAGAGAGAAAGGGGGAGAGAGAGAGAGCAGCGTGTCAGCGACTCTGTTCCTCTTTGTATCCGTGTTCTGGTTGCAATATGGAACTCTGTCTGTTTATGTGTCCGTACCAATTACTACTCTGGTACTCTGGGTTCTTGCATGGCTCACTGCTGCTGTCGCTTAGAGGGTTGTTGTGTTGCTTGAATAAGTTCTGGACTACTGTAGAGCCATTTAGGAATCACACTATTCCCTATAGAGCACTCCTTTTCACCATGACCATAGGGCTGTGGTCAAATATAATGCTATTTATACAAGGAATAATGTGTGTCTTCAGAGCAGTCTACAGGCAGCTAGCTGGCTGGTTAGTCTTTATCACAGACAATCCATGAATATACACTACCATTCAAAAAGTTTGTGGTCACTTAGAAATGACCTTGTTTTTGAATGAAAAGCAAATAGGATATTTTCAAATCAAAACCTGGTCCTAATGCACCTGGTCCTAATGCGCCTGGTCCTAATGCACCTGGTCCTAATGCACCTGGTCCTAATGCGCCTGGTCCTAATGCACCTGGTCCTAATGCGCCTGGTCCTAATTGCACCTGGTCCTAATGCACCTGGTTCCTAATGTACCTGGTCCTAATGGGCCTGGTCCTAATGCACCTGGTCCTACTGCACCTGGTCCTAATGCACCTGGTCCTAATGCACCTGGTTCTACTGCACCTGGTCCTAATGCCACCTGGTCCTAATGCACCTGGTCCTAATGCACCTGGTCCTAATGCACCTGGTTCTACTGCACCTGGTCCTAATGCACCTGGTTCTAATGCACCTGGTTCTACTGCACCTGGTTCCTAATGCACCTGGTCCTAATGCACCTGGTCCTAATGCACCTGGTTCTACTGCACCTGGTCCTAATGCACCTGGTCCTAAAGCACCTGGTCCTAATGCACCTGGTCCTAATGCACCTGGTCCTAATGCACCTGGTCCTAATGCGCCTGGTCATACTGCAGCTGTTCATACTGCAGCTGTTCATACTGCACCCGGGCCTACTGCACCTGGTCATACTGCAACTGGTCATACTGCAGCTGTTCATACTGCACCTGGTCCTACTGCATCTGGTGCTACTGCAGCTGGTGCTACAGCGACTGCTCCTACAGCGACTGGTAATACTGCACCTAGTCCTACTGCACCTGGTCCTACTACAGCTGGTCCTACTGCAGTTGGTCCTACAGCATCGGGTCATACTGCACCTGGTCATACTGCACCTGGTCCTACTGCACCTGGTCCTACAGCGGCTGCTCCTACAGCGACTGGTAATACTGCACCTAGTCCTACTGCAGCTGGTCCTACTGCAGCTGGTCCTACAGCATCGGGTCATACTGCACCTGGTCATACTTCACCTGGTCATACTGCAGCTGGTCCTACAGCGGCTGGTCATACTGCACCTGGTCCTACTGCACCTGGTTCTACTGCAGCTGGTCCTACTGCAGCTGGTCCTACAGCGGCTGGTCATACTGCACCTGGTCATACTGCAGCTGGTCCTACTGCAGCTGGTCCTACAGCTTCTGGTCATACTGCAGCTGGTCCTACTGCAGCCCTCTGTGTTGCTGCTGCTCGGACACAACAGGCTGTCTCTAGTCACGTGTCACACACCTCTACCCCTTATTTCAAATTACGGGAGAATATTTGACACCGTTAGCTCCATT